>NW_025968523.1:0-24237 GCF_021869965.1 Rhincodon typus | reverse complement strand
GCGGGATGAGGTTAGTAGGTAGGGGATGGGGGTGGGCCTTGAGGTGGGAGGAGGGGATAGGTGGGAGGAAGAACAGGTTAGGGAGGCGGGGACGAGCTGGGCTGGTTTTGGGATGCAGTAGGGGGAGGGGAGATTTTGAAGCTTGTGAAATCCACATTGATACCATTGGGCTGCAGGGTTCCCAAGCAGGATATGAGTTGCTGTTCCTGCAATCTTCGGGTGGCATCGTTGCGGCACTGCAGGAGGCCCAGGATGGACATGTCATCTGAGGAATGGGAGGGGGAGTTGAAATGGTTCGCGACTGGGAGGTGCAGTTGTTTATTGCGAACCGAGCGTAGGTGTTCTGCAAAGCGGTCCCTGAGCCTCCGCTTGGTTTCCCCGATGTAGAGGAGGCCACAATGGGTACTGCGGATGCAGTATACCACATTAGCAGATGTGCAGGTGAACATCTGCTTGATGTGGAAAGTCTTCTTGGAGCCTGGGATGGGGGTGAGTGAGGAGGTATGGGGGCAGGTGTAGCACTTGCAATAAACAACTGCACCTCCCAGTCACGAACCATTTCAACTCCCCCTCCCATTCCTCAGACGACATGTCCATCCTGGGCCTCCTGCAGTGCCACAACGATGCCACCCGAAGGTTGCAGGAACAGCAAATCATATTCCGCTTGGGAACCCTGCAGCCCAGTGGTATCAATGTGGATTTCACAAGCTTCAAAATCTCCCCTCCCCCTACCGCATCCCAAAACCAGCCCAGCTCGTCCCCGCCTCCCTAACCTGTTCTTCCTCCCACCTATCCCCTCCTCCCACCTCAAGCCGCACCCCCATCCCCTACCTACTAACCTCATCCCGCCCCCTTGACCTGTCCATCCTCCCTGGACTGACCTATCCCCTCCCTAACTCCCCACCTACACTCACCTTTACTGGCTCCATCCCTGCCTCTTCGACCTGTCTGTTTCCTCTCCACCTATCTTCTCCTCTATCCATCTTCTATCCGCCTCCCCCTCTCTCCCTATTTATTTCAGAACCCCCTTCCCCTCCCCCATTTCTGACAAAGGGTCTAGGCCCTATGATGCTGCTTGGCCTGCTGTGTTCATCCAGCTCTGCACCTTGTTGTCTCGGATTCTCCAGCATCTGCAGTTCCTACTATCTTTAATTCTAAGGAAGTTACACTAACATTGCTCCTGTGTTAGGATTAAAAATAGTGTCACATGTTGGCCTTTAGATTAGATGGAGTTTTACAAAATAAATATATACCTCAGTGTGACTTCATCTAACTATAATTTCTCTGGAGAAGCTACTCTAGCTTGTACTTCATTAAAAAAAAAGCTATTTACAGATAATTCTCATTAACTAGAAAATCCTTCATGCTTTCTTCATCTACTAATACTTAAAATTTAAATAAAAATTGTTCCATTGGTACTAATGAAAGAAAATGCATGACGAGGAGGATGACAGAGATACCTTTTTGTCTTAATGCATCTCTTGGAAGCTATGATTGAACTTACTTTCGTGAATCTTTAGTTCATAAATTTCATGAGAACTTTGTCAATCAAAGTTATATGCCCTGATTCAAGTTAGGGCCATTGACCAAAGATAAAAGCTTACAAGAAATGTGTTTAAGATTACAGTACACACAGAGTTTGTCACAGAATGCCTAAAAATGAGATTAGTCCACTGGTGTTACATTGTATTTTCAGCACAGAAACAGGGAATTCAGCTTGACAGGTCCATGCTGTTATTTGTGCTCCACATGAACCTATACTTCATCAAGCTCATATCCAGCTATTATTTTCTCCCTCATAAGTTCGTCTAACTTTCCCTGAATGCATCCATATTTGTTGACTCAGCTATCCCTCATGGGAGCAAGTTCCTCATTCAAACTAATCGCTGGGTAAAGTATTTCTTCTGAATTCTACGCTGGATTTATGCGTTACGAGTTTATATGAAGAGTCCGTAGCCTAGTCTCCCCTGTAAGTGGAAACATCTTTTCCGTATCAGCTCTATTCTCTTCATAAGCTTAAACATGTCCATCAGGTCACTCAGCCTTCTCTTTTCTGGAGAAAAGAGGCCCAGCCTGTTCAATCTTTCAATGGTGACTACTTACTATTCCGGAATGGGATCAGTTAAATTGATCTAGGAACCCAATAAAATTGTTAGTCTGAAAATAAAATTAATTAGAAAGTAACCTCTATATATGATACCCAAGGTGTACTTGGCAAACTATCAATAACACACAAGTACTAACAGTCAGGTATTACAAGATAATGTAACATTATCTTGGTTCCATGCAGTTGTTAATAAAGTCCTTGTCTGGCTTAATAATACTGTTGTGGAATTGTTTTTTCATGGATCAGTGACTAATGTGGCACTTAACTAATTAATCAAAAGGCAAAGTACTACAGCTGAAAACCTGAAATAAAATCAGAATTCTTTTTAATTTGTTCATGGGATGAGTGCATTGGTGGCTGGCCCAACGTTAATTGTCCATCCCTAGTTGCCCAGAGGGCAGTTAAGAATCAACCACATTGCTGTGGGTCTGGAGTCACATCTAGGCCAGACCAAGTGAGGATGGCAGTTTCCTTTCCTAAAGGACAGTAGTGAGCCAGATGGTTTTTTCCGACAACTGGCAATGGATTCATGGTCGTCATTAGACTCTTAATTCCAGATATAGGTGTGATGAAATCTGTGGGAGAGAGATAAAGGTCAATGGCGTAGAACGTTAAAGTTATTTCTGAGTATTTCAAGGATTTGCTGTTTTCATTCTGGAAATTAATTCCAAGGAGGTGCCAAAGACCACTGTCAGCTCTTGCTTGGACCTTCCCTATCATCTTGAAAGAGGAATTCCTGATTCCAGGAAACTCCTAATCATTTTGGAGGATTTGGAACACTAGCTTGACTGCTTTCAGCCAGGCTGCAGGGATCCAAAGCTGGCTGATTTATTTTAAATGAAGTCCAAATTTGTCCGGTGTTCTACTGCAAGGATTATTCCTAATTCATGCAAGCAGCCTGCTAACAAAATTCCACCCTATATTTTTTTATCTATTGTTTAGATTAAAAAATGCAATGCTTGTACCTGTTGATGGATACCATTATTCTGGAGGTATTTTTACGGGCTTAAAAGGCTAAGGTGACCAGTATCAATCATAACGCTGAGAGCCTACTACTTTGTCGATTAATGCAATTGAGAAAAAATGTCACAGCCCTGGCAAGAACCTTTTCACAGCTTCCACAGATAAGTTTACTTGCAGCTTTTTTTTCTTGCATTAACTCCTGTCATCCACAAAACAGTAGAACCCAGTGGTGTCAATTATATTTGATTGACTGAGTAAAGCACACACAAATAAGCCAAAACAATGGACACAAAAATCTATATATGACTTCCCTTGTCAGAGAGCAAAAGCTTGCTTTTTCCATTTTCATGTTGCAGAGTGCTGCTACATGCTTAAATGTTTCCTCCAACCCCAAACTATCACCAATTAAGTTAGCAGGATGTTCAAAGGTGTCAAATGACTCCCTTGACAATTGGTTCTAACTGCTGTTCAATAAATGAGGTCTAATTTATCAGTTTAACTTCACTTTCAAAAAAACTAATATCTCTAGACTCTAATATACACTGAGAAAATAAAGCCAAATAGACTTGAATATTCCTCTGGGGCAACTTACATCTTATCTATACTTTATGAAAAATAGTTACTTTAAATAAGCAGTGATAATGACACATTTAGATTACCGCTTTTATACTTTGGTTTTAGCTAGTCCGCGTAAAGTTTCTGTAATTAGTTTTGCAAATGGGCTGCTTTCAGTTACAAAAATATGATGGTCTTAAAATTTATAAGGACTTACAAAAACGTAGGTGGTTCCATTATTAGTGGAAGTTTGCTATCTTTGTGTTCAATGATCACTTATAACTAATGTGGATATTTGTCATTTCCAGCAGCCAATTTGCTCACTGGTGCAAAATATGATTTTGGACAGTGTTACTAATTATATTGATCCTTAGTTGAAAAAAGTTGATGCTGACTACTTAGGTCCCTAAAGTCAGTAAAAACCAATTTCTTGACTCGTGGGTTACACTGTGGTGAAATAAATTAGGATAATGATTTATGTTTACTCTTTCAGTCAATTCTGATAGAGACTATAAGAGACAAAATGACAAACAGCTTCAGTAGAAAACTTAAATCATGTCAGCCAATCTGCAGGTTTTTTCTGACTTTAATTGCTCCCTCTGTTCATTTATCTTCGGAGGCGTTCTTTGGAAGGGACACTAGTTGAACCAGTAGATGGATAAAGTCTAGTCAAATTTGTTTTACTAAATTGTGATGTTCTCCAGAGAAACGAGTTTCTCTTACACATGACAAAACCACACAAGGCTATAACTAGGAATAGGAGTGCTAAAAATAGTAGTTGGAGAGAATTCCCATGTTATCTAAAAAAAACTTGTGGTTATATTTATTTATTTATTCAAGTGATGTTTGTTGCTGACTAGGCCAGCATTTATTACCCTTGAGAGGTGACAGATAATCCCCTTCCTGAATCACTGCAGCCCACAGATAGTAGGTACAAACAGAGTGTTGTTAGGAAAGGAGTTCTGAATCAGTGCTCCAACACTTTTACTGCCTGGTCCTTCCAGGTGGTAGAGTTTTTAGAATATGCTGTCGAACGAGGCGTACTGAGTTGCTGCAGTGCAACTTATAGATGGTGCACACTGCTGCCACTGTGCGTCAGTGGTGGGGAAATGCCAGTCAAGTGGGTTACTTTGCCTTTGACGGTCTTGAGATTCTTCAGTGCTGTTGGAGCTACGCATATCCAGCTAATTTGAGACTATTTCATCCCTCTCCTGACTTATAACTTGCAGAAAACGGACAGACTCTGGGGAGTCAGAAGGTAAGTTACTCACAAATACACAAATTGCTGGAGAAACTGAAAAGGCCTGGCAGCATCTGTCGAGAGAAAAACAGAGATAATGTTCCAAGTTCAGTGACTCTTCATCAGAACTGAAAGCAGCTGGGAAATGGTGCTTTTTCAACTAATGATGGGGTGGATGGGGAAGTGAGTCAAATAGGTGGAGAAAGTGCCCAAAGAGAGAGACAGAAAAAAAGAGAGGCAGACAAAGGGATTTCTGATGATAAACTGGGAGAGAGATAAATGTAGAATGGGAGGTGTGAAGAGTCAAAAATGGGTTGGCTACACTGATAGCAATCTATGCAGAACAGGACCCCTGGATGTTGGACTGGGTAATGAACATGGAAGAATGTGTTCATGATCTGAAATTGTTAAACTCAATGTTCAGCGGTGAGGGCTGTAAAGTACCTGGGGGGGGAAGATGAGATATTGTTTTTCCAATTTGTGTTGAACCTCGCTTGAGTGCTGTAGCAGGCCCAAGACAGAAATGTTGGCACGGGAACACAATGGTGTGTTGAAGTGGCAGGCAACTGGAAGCTTGTGGTCATTTTTATGGACCCAACAGAGGTGTTCCACAAATGGCCACCCCTCTGCATTTACAGTAGACTAAATTGAATAAAGTGCAGGTAAATCACAACTTCACCCTTCGAAAGTGTCTTTGGGGCCTTGGAGGCTGAGGAGGGAGGAGGTAAACGGGCAAGTTTTGCACCTTCTGTGATTACAGGGGAAGGTGCTGTAGGTAGGTATTGGTAGTGCAGGAGGAATGAACTGGGATATCCTGGAGTGAATGGTCCCTGCAGAATTTTGACAAGGGAGGGGAGGGGAATTTGTAACAGATGGGGGCATTCCACTGGAGGTGTTGGAAATGACAGCTTATGATCCTTTGGATACAGAAGCTGGTGGGCTGGCAAGTGAGGACAAAGGGGATCCTCTTGCTGTTGTGGTAGGGAAGGGATAGAGTGTGGGCAGAATTTTGGGAAATGGGCTAAATAGGGCTGAGGGCCCTGTCAACCAAGCTAATAGGGAATCCTTGGTTGAAGAGAAAGGTGCGCATTTCTGTGCACCCCCGCACCCCCACCCCTATGGAAGATGGCATCATTAGAATAGTTGCGGTGATGAAGATTCTGTGAGAAAGGAAATTGAAGATAAATATTCTTATATGTTAAACAGTATTCACATGTGTTCATGTTCTGAAATTGTTAAACTCAACGTTCAGCGGGGAGGGCTGTAAAGTACCTGGGCGGAAGATGAGATGTCGTTCTTCCACATTGTGTTGAGCCTCGCTGGGGCAACACAGCAGGCCCAAGACAGAAATGTTGGCACGGGAACATGATGGTGTGTTGAAGTGGCAGGCAACTGGAAACTCGGGGTCATTTTTATGGACCGAACAGAGGTGTTCCACAAGTGGTCACCCCTCTGCATTTACAGTAGACTAAATTGAATGAAGTGCAGATAAATCACTGCTTCACCCTTCGAAGGTGTGTTTGGGGCCTTGGATGGTGAGGAGGGAGTAGGTAATTGAAGGACTCACAGATAGAATGGTTTACTAAATAATCATAATATGGATTAGAAAGTTCATCTTAATTCATTGATCCATAATCACTGTACAGTTCCCTCCCCATCCACCCATCTTCTCAACTGTTACACCACTTTATTTCTTAATTAGGAACATAAGACATAGGAACAACGGAGCAGGGGTAGATAACGCAGGCAATTTAACCTGCTGCATCTTTCATTTTGATCATGGTTGATCATCCATTCCATTGTCTTTTTCTCACAGTGCCCACACATCCCTTTACATCATTGGTAATCAGAAATTTGTCAATCTTGACTTTAAACATACTCAAAGACTAAGCTTCCACAGCCTCTTGGTGATTAAATTCTAAAGATTCAAAACACTTACTCCTCATCTTGGTCCTAAGTGGAATCCTCCTTATTTTGAAATTCTATCTCCCGAATCTGGACTCCTGGCCCAGACTAAACATCTTTGTTGTATCTGCCCTGTTTATCCTGTTTAAGTATTTTATAGGTATAAATTAGATCATCTATCATTTACGATAGCACAATGGTCAGCACTACTGCCTCACAGTGCCAGGGACCCGGGTTTGTTTCCAGCCTCGGGTGACTGTCTGTGTGGAATTTGCATATTCTCCCCGTGTCTGCATGGGTTTTGTCCAGGAGCTCTGATTTCTTTCCACGGTCCAAAGATGTACAGGTAAGGTGGATTGGCCTTGCTAAATTGCCCAGTAGTGTGCAGGTTAGGTGGGCTAGCTATGGGAATTGTAGGGTTACAGGTAGAGGGGTGGGGGTCTGAATGGGATAATTGTTGGAATGTCAGTGTGGACTAGATGGCAAATGGCCTGCTTCCACACTGTAGGGATTCTATGATTTGTTGAACATTTTGAGCCATGGTTGACTTGTTTACCCCACAGAGTCAATCTTATTGCCCACCTGCTGCACGCATGTTAATACCATCCCACTGCATGACTTCTGCTTCTAGACACACTGCAGCTAGAAAAAAGTGCATGCTCTTAACAGGTTTTCCCAGCTTGTGGCATTGTGTTTCATATTGGTCAAGGTAGACTATCATTACAGAGTACATTTTGTGGTGGCAATGTGAGCAAATGATTAAAAAAGGTATTGGGAACTGATGTATGAATCCAGTAAGCCCCAGTGCTAGAAAGAAGGTTCTTCAGCCCATCATGTGTCCCGACTCTGTGCAGGGGTAGCTCAGCTAGTGCTTTACCTTTGTCACTTCTCTGTAGCCCTGCAGTTTTATTGTCTTCAGCTGCTCATTGAACAAGTCCATACATGAAGAAAAGTTATGGAAAACTCTAACATTTGAGCAATACAAGCTGAGCAGGAGCCTCAGAAATGAATCACTACCATAGAAGTGACCTCCTGTGCGTCCACACTCGAAAGCAGCCAGCAGCATTCTGGATGTTCTAGGGGGCGTGGATCCAGAGGCGTATCTGCAATGTAACCGGAACGGTGTCATGGACTATAGGGAGAAGTGACTGTAGTAATTTAATAAGATCAGCCAGGGTCGACCTCATAGAAGATGAGTTCCCTGATTGGGCTGTTAATCTGGTTTAGTCAGGGATCTCTGGCTGACAGATGTAAACAGGAGTGTCAGGGGTTCTATTCACGCTGACAGCTGGATCTGAGGAAGCTGGATCAGTGTCAAGGACGTTCCACATGGAAATAAAGGCTAACATGATACCGGCCTCTGTGGAGTTATTACAATGGTGACTGGAGAAAAACATGCTCCTGCAGAAATTCGCTTGCAACAGTCGTCTTTGAGTTGGGGTAAACATTTCTGGCACCATGCTGTTAGGTTGTTGACTTGCTCGCCGAGCTGGCTTGTTTTTGTTCAGACATTTCGTCACCATCGTAGGTGGCATTATCAGTGGAGCCTCCAATGACGTGATGTTATTCTACTCCACTTGGAATTTATACTGTCCGGTCCATAATGGTGAGTTGTGTCATTTCCAGTTTTGATCTGTATGGGTTTGTATATGGGGTCCAATTCTATATGTTTGTTGATTGTAGTATAGGTGGAGAACCATGCTTCTAGGAATTCCAATGTGTGTCTATGTTTGGCTTGGGCTACTAATGGTTACTTTGTCCCAGTTAAATTGATGGCCTTCATTGTCTGAATGTACAGATATTAAGGAATTAAGGAATTTAACTGGGACAAAGTAGCCACAGTAGCCCAAGCCAAACATAGACATGCATGGAAATTCCTAGAGGCATGGTTCTCCGCCCATCCTTCAATCAACAAACATAGAATTGGACCCCATATACCAACCCATACAAATCAAAACCGGAAATGACTGTATGGATCGGACAGTATAAATTCTGAGCAGAGTAGAAAAACATCGCTTCATTGGAGGTTCCACTGATGTCGTCACCTAGCATGGTGACGAAACATTGAACAAAAACAAGCCAGCTCGGCGAGCAAGTCAACAACCTCATCCACAACCTGAGCGACAGATCTTTGCCAAAACTTTAATCATGCTGTTAGTTAGGAAGCTTCACTCATTTGATCCTGCCATCAAAGACTAAGCCCAGGATGTGGAAAGAATACATTATTTCTTCCATGCAAATGACTTTGAGGCAGATGAAAAACAATGACAGTTTGTGGAGCTGCAGCTTTTTTTGATTAATAGGAGCCTTAGAAGCATCAGATACTAAAATCTCTCAAGAGTTGATGGATTTAGTTAAAGAATATTACAACCCAAGCCTCCTCTAATTCTGAGATGCTATCGGTTTTACTCGGCAATTCAAGGAGCAGGGGAATCCGTATCGGGACTTTTGCCTCGGTTAAGATGACTGGCAGAGACATGTGACTTTGATTTAACCCCTAATAAGGTGCTGAGAGACTGTTGGTATGTGGGATCATTGATGTTACCAAGCAAAAGTACATATTAGCTGATGCCCAATTAGACTTCAAACAGGCACTACAACTGGCTTAATCATTGGAAAATGCAGCAAGTGGAGCATATGAGTAGCAGGAAGTGGACACCCTCCCCAGTCAGACTGAGCTGATGGAACACCACTTGAGTGAAGGCAATTGCATAGCCTCACTGAGCACAGGGACCCTAGGTCAGCCTGCAGCAAAACCGCGAAACAAAGCCAAGCCAAATTTTCCTCAGGATTCGGGCTGGCAAGCCATTGTTGTTGCTGCCAGTATGCAGACTTGAGACAGTAAAAGAGTCCCACTAGACCCAAATTGAGAAAGAGAACTCATCGGCTGGTATCCAGGAGTGTACACACCCTGGAACGTCCCCTTGTGTTTGGTTTGGAAGTTAAATAGCTTGGCAACATCCAAGTCAGAATCAATCAAAATAAATGTCTGGTTAAATGGTGACCCGGTTCTAATGGAGATCGATAGTACACAGCCGTTTCAGTGATTGCAGAACCAGTCTTTAACAAAATTTGCTTTGGACTCCAACCCTTAAGTTTGCACAAGACATTGTCACAAATTTGGTTGAGAAAGATTCACCTTGATCGGCTCAACATTTTTCAATTAGAAAATGGCTGCGTGAATGAGGTCCTAATTAAATACCCAGAGGTTTTTCAGGAAGCTCTTGGGACTATCAGAGGAATCAAGATCACTTTGCATGTTGACTAGGAAGCAATTCCATGATTCTGCAAGGCCTGTCCAGTGCCATTTTCCTTACAAGCAAAAATGGAGGCAGAAATCAGGAGGCTAGAAAGTGAAGGAATCTTCAAACCAGTCCGGTTTGCCGAATGGGCAGCACCGATTGTATTAATTGTGAAGCTCAAGGGGTTGGTTCGCATTTGTGGGGATTTTAAAAAACAGTAAACTGCTTTTCGCAGCTGGATAAGTACCCAATCCTTCACAAAGAGGATTTATATGCAAAGCTGGCAGGGGGGACTATCCTTAACGTAGCCGGATGTGAACCATGCATACAGTTAGATGAGGATTCCCAAAATAAGTCATATTAATACCCATAAGGGTTTGTACCAATATATGAGACTGCAATGTGGGGGTTACATCAGCCTGTGCAATTTTTATGCAGATGATGTAGAACATTTTACAAAGTCTACCCCAGGTTGCCATTTATATAGATGATGTGCTAAAAGCAGGAAAGACCAATAATGAGTACTTAGAGAACTTGGACATAGCCCTTAACTGTTTCTCCCAGACAGACCTATGTCTTAGAAGGGAAAAATGTGTGTTCCAGGCGCCGCAAGTGACCTACTTGGGTTACAGAGTCAACAAGACCAGGTTATACCTGTTGGAAGACAAAGTGAGGGTGATCAAAGGAGCCCCAGCTCCCATCTCTGCACCGGAGTTTAGGTCTTTCCTCGGGTTAGTGAACTATTAGGGAAAGTTCATACATAACCTACTTTCCATCCTGGCACTTTTGTATCAACTCTTTAAAAAACAGTCAGCCTTGGAAATGGTTGCATAGTCAAGCCATAGCTTTCAGGGAAGTGAAGAAACAGCTATCATCCTCTAAGATATTGGTGCTCTATGATCCCAAGCAAGATCTGGTAATGTCATGTGATGCTTCTCCGTACAACATTGGGGTAGTATTAGCTCATAGGTGGCCAAGTGGAGAGGAACACCCAACAGTGTATGCATCCAAGGCCTTGGCTAATGCAGACCACAAATACTCCCATACAGAGAAGGAAGCTTTGACAGTTAAGAAGTTCCACCAATACCTTTACAGACCTAAATTTGTAATAATGGTGGACAACAAACCCCGGCTAGGCCTACTTAAAGAGGGCAAGGCAGCACCACCCATTGCATCAGGTCAAAATTAGCAGTGGTCTCTAATACTAATTACATTGAATTACAAGTTGGAACCCCGTCCGGGAGGCAAGTAGTGAATGTGGATGCATTGAGCCACTTCCCGCTGACAGATTCACTGCTGGTGGTACCGCCAATGGAAGAGTCTACAATGGTGTTAAATTTTTTGGACATTTTCTTCCAATTATAGCTGACGATATCAGACTTTGAACGCAGAAAGATCCGTTCCTGGCAAAACTGAAACAGCTATTGGTGTTAAGGGAAACCAAAGCGTTGTCACAATCAGAATTGAAACCTTTTCAGACCCGGAGAGACCAGATCACTGGAGAGTATGGCATATTATTATGGAGAGCAAGAGTGATTGTCCCGAGCAAAGGTCGCTGCCAGACACTGGCTAAACTCCACCAGGGTCATCCAGGGGTTTCCAAAATGAGGATGTAGGCAAGAAGCTAGGTCTGATGGCCAGAATTCAATGCAGACACAGATGCATTGGTTTTGCAGTGCCTGTAGTACCAACAAAGCCAAACTTTACAGCCAGCAGCTCTCCCACATTCATGTGAATGGCTGGATAAACCCTGGACTCTGTTATAGATCGACCATGAAGGTCCTTTCATGAGTTCAATGTTCACAGTCATTGTGGATGCCCACTCAAAGTGCATAGAGTTCATTCATCAAACACAGGGACCACAATGGAAAAACAGCGCTCATCTTTTGCAATACATTGACTCCTGGAATTTACCAGCAGGAAATTTGGGTATTTCCTAAAGTTGAATGTTATATAAGGACAGCTCCATACCATCCATCATCCAATGGTCTAAAGAGCAGTCCAAACTTTGAAAACAGCCTAAACCTTCACTGGAAACCAAACTGTCCCAGTTCCTATTTGATTAGAGGACCACCCATCATGCAACTACAGGGATAGCTCTAGCACTGTTGTTAATGGGGAGAAGACTCTGCACCAGGTTAAATCTCATCTTCCCAGACTGGTTGGGGGAGGGTGTAGTGGCATCATGAATTCCAATGCCAGGCACAAGGCTCCACTAAGCGAGACATTTTCCTTCAGGGAATGAAGCTTGTTGTAGGAATCACAGGAATGGCTCTGCATGGGTAATAGGCATGGTCGATGTGAAGTCAGGTCCAGTGTCGTATAAAGTTCGCGTAGGTGACACGGTCCTGAACAACCACATGTAACATATGAAAGCTCAACAAACACATAGAACTCGACCCCATATACACTCCACTGCAAAGGAAAACCGGAAGTGAGGTAGTCTAGCTCAACGGACTCCAGAGTTTAAAAATCAGGCGGGAAAACACAACGGCGCTTCATCAGAGGCTGCACTGATGTTACCCAGCAGGGTAATGAAACGTCTGTGGAACAACGAACCAGCTCGGTGAGCCAACCAGTCACAACACCCACAACCCGAGCTACATATCTATTCTAAAACCTTAGATATGAAAGCTGCAGTTGCAAACAGGGTGGGAGAAAAACATGCCTGGCTTCTCAATAGCCTTTCCGACTGTTCTAGAACTCATGAGTTCTTCCCCTTGATCAAACATTGATGATCCCTCGGAATCTGAGATAGAGTGGGTGGATGTCACCACCTCAATGCCTTTGTCGCCTGAAGGAATTAATTAATTTCTTCTATGATGCTGTAAGCACAAGAGATGAGCTACTGTGTGTTACATGCCACTGTATCTGAGGCAGGGTTGGAGGAACCTGACCCAGTGCTAAAATGCCCCAACAGGAGCTACACAAAAAAAACCGGTCTATGTCCTCAGATTTGGAGGAGGAAGGATGTAATGATTGTAACAAGGTCAGCCAGGTGGACCTCATAGAATATGAGTTCCCTGAGTGGGGTAGTTAACCTAGTCCAATCAGGGAGCCCTGACTGACAGATATAAGCAGGAGTGTCAGACATCCCCACACTCTAGAGCTGGCTCTGAGGAAGCTGGAGCAGTATCGACGACTTTCCACAAGTAAATAAGTAATGACTTGGTGACGGGATACCAGCCTCTGTGGAGTTATGTCAGTGATCGTGATGAGTGCTTAACCTGAGCCATTCACAAAGAAACCAAAATTTACAACTTTCATGTGAATGGGAAAATGAATTTTTGTTCACAACTGTAAAAGATAAGAGCATCTGCTTCTATGTCACTAGAGTTTATCAATAAGTAAAAAGGGGAATTTCAAACAACACCACACAATGATGCTCAATAAATTCGAAGAAAGCTTTCCCTTGAACAGAATGCTTCAGACAAAGAAAGTAGACGAGCAGGAGGCCATTTTGGAAGCTCAACAGACATTTTTTCTAAATCAGCAGCAGAAAGTAAGGCCTGCACTGAAGCATCACTTTCCATTTGCCCACCTCTGGCAAAACCTAAGAAATCATTCACAGATCCTGAAGTAATTAAAAAAACAACAACTGGTTGTTGGCTCTTTAATCAAAGACTTTAAGAACACAGAAGAAATAATAATGGCAATCCAGAGCATGTTACTTTGTACTTACCCAGTTGCAAGATAAGTGGAATCTTTGTCCAAAGATGTCTCTCAGCAACTACAACAGGACATGAAGGACTGTGACAGCCTCATAATGTAGTTCAATTAATCCATCGAAGTGACTGACATAGCCCAACTGATTGTTTTTCTGTGCGTGGTTTTTAAAGACATAAAAACTAAAGAGGATATTCTCACCCTTTAGCCCCTTAGAGAGACAACAAGCAATGAGGATATCTACAAAGAATTCCATGATAGAAAAAAAAATTCTAAGCAAGAAACTGCTTTCTATCACAATCGATGATGCACCAGCCATGCTTGGAGCAAATGCAGACTTAGGACTATTTTTGCAAAAATACAATGATTACCCCTCTTTTGTCAACTGCCATGAGATATTCCACCAGCAAGCATTAGCGAGTAAAGCTATGGACAGCTCTCATGAAACAAAAGTTGTTGTTAAGATTGTAACTCAACTTGACCACGAGCCCTTCAGCACCGTTTATTTAAACCCTTACTCGATGAACTTCATTGCAGCCTCCAGTATATTAATCCCCTATGCTGATATGAGGTGGTAAAATCAGGGGTAGGTCTTGCAAAGGTAGATCTTACCTAAGATTATCACTTCTCTTAAATCAAGGAATGTGTACAGTGAACTGTCAGGCAAGTCATGGTTGCTGAACTTGAGACATGATATCAAAACTGAACAAGCTGAACCATGAAGTGCAAGGAAAAGGACAGAGATTTAACACATATGAC
This sequence comes from Rhincodon typus, assembly GCF_021869965.1. Taxonomy (NCBI): domain Eukaryota; kingdom Metazoa; phylum Chordata; class Chondrichthyes; order Orectolobiformes; family Rhincodontidae; genus Rhincodon; species Rhincodon typus. Next base: position 9,800 of record NW_025968523.1, on the reverse strand, counting down.
CAGTGCTGTGAATGCATTCAAATTGAGACTGGGTCTGTTGTGAGTTGGTTACCAAATTCCATCAGATTTACAAAGCAGTGGAGTTGATAATGAAGATAATTATTTTGCCAAATGATATTAAACTGAAAGTCAGGTCAAGGGACAGTGAGTTTTTGGGGCTCGTAAACAGAGAAAAATAAGTGCTTCTATGATTCTTTGCTTTTACACCTTGTGAAAGTTTACTTTGATTCTACATACTACTGTGAGTCAGTATTCTTCCAAATGAGGATAATCAAGTCTAACCTGACTCACAGATACCCATTTGATGGACTATACATGACTAGTAGCCTTAAACTGCAACCCAGACTTCAAAACACAGGTAGATAGTAAAAACTGCAGATGCTGGAGTCTGAGATAACACAGTATGGAGCTGGAGGAACACAGCAAGCCAGGCAGGAAAGCTGCTCCTCTGACGCTGCCTGATCTGCTATGTTCCTCCAGCTCCATACTGTGTTAAAAGTAGGTAGATAACGTGCAGTCACAGCTATCACCTTGAAACTTGTAGACCACAAATTAATTATGTATACTTGGTTTTAGATTTATCACCAAGACATACAAGGCTATGGGCCAAGAGCAAGAAAATGAATTATGATGATTAGGTAGTTGTTTTTGACTCAATAGGCTGAAGGGCCTTTTCCTATTACCCTATGACTATAAAAAATGCTGTTTATTTTATATTTTCTTAGCTGTAGATCCTGGATTGCTCTTAAATTCAAAAAGTGATTTTCTACTTAAAAAGGATGAAGACTGCTGCTCTAGAGTGTACAGGTCCAGCTTCCCCAGTTTCTTCATTAGATAATTCTACAATCCTGGAAATAAGTCTAGTGAACCTTTTTTGTTGCAATTCCTCTTTTTGCCTGTCCTACCTAAATGTTGAATATCCTTGAATATTTAGGTCATAGTCTCGGACACGATATAGCCATGTTTACTCAATGGCAATTAGATTATACCCAATTTCTTCCATTTGTACCTCCAAATCATCAATCCTGTTGTGAATGCTGTGTACATTCAGTCAGAGTGCCCTTACCTTTATATTGTTGATACTACTCCACATTCTAAGCTTATTTGATGTTCACCTTCATTTCTCTTGCCTTATAATTTCACTCGCTACTTTTATCTACTGTTACCAGATTTACTTTGTCCCAGTTGAGCTATTTCTCAAGATTCCCGTCCTCCAACAAGTTAGTATAGCCCTCCTCAGCAGTGCCAGCAAATCCCCTTGTAAACATATCAGTCATATTGAGGTGTAACTCATCTAGCTCGTGAAGAACTGATCTGCCAGAGAGCCTGAGAGATCTGGTGACCTCTTTCTCATATCGATTTTCCATGCACGTGTTCAATTGATAAATCATCCTATTCCTATGTTCACTCGCATATCGCACCGGGAGTAATCCTGACGTTACTTGTTTTGAGGTCTTGCTTTATAATTTTGTTCTTAAATCCCTAAAATCTGTCTTTAGGACTGCATCCCCCTTCCCACTTATGCTGTTGATACCAATGTAGACCTCAACCTCTGGATACTCACCTTCCTTGAAGCATGTCCTACTGCTATTCACACCATCTTGCAGTCACTTTTACTGAGCAGAAACATCTGTTTAATCTGCTGACTATGGAACTCCCTTTACGATTGTTCATCCACTCTTCGCCATCCCCTCCTGTATATCTGAATTGCCCATGGTGCCACAAACTTGGCACTGACTGCATTGCCCCAAGGAACCATCTCTGTCACCAGTATCTAAAATAGAAAACCAATTAGCAACCAGGATATAGTCATGGACTCTGGCACTGTCTGCCAGCCTGCTTGTCTTGGCTAGTTGGTAGTGATCTATTCCCTGTCTGCTTATAAACTCCTGACCTGCGACATGACCACTTCCCGAAATGTGCTATTCATTATCATTCTTTTGTGGAGGCAGAACTTTCACCCCAGCCACTGCTTGAATTCCGAAATTCCAGAGTTGAAATTGTGCAGCTGGTGAGCCCTCCTGCAGATATGTTTGTCCAGGACACATGGTGTATCCATGAATTCCCACAAACAGTAGTTTGTACATTCAACTTGGCCAAGCTGACCTACCACACTATAACTTGAAAAACTATTTATTGCAATCATGACAAGTAGAATAATTTACTAGTTACTCACTAAACAGCCACTTCCCCTTTGCCAAAATAAGAGCCAGTCACTGGAGGCTGTAAACTGTTGAAAAAAAGCAAAAGGAACACTTAGTTTCTTTCTTTATCACTCTCTAATGTTTTATCCTAGTTTGAATCAAAGCTGTCTGGATCTGAGTGGTCCTGGAGAAACTTAATATGGGTATCAGTGAGCAGATTATTAGAGAATAAATGACATTTGATCATATTATTGATTATGCCTTCCTTCCATCCCATTGCAGATGATTGATGGGACACCATTTTTATATGGATAAGGCATACTGGGGATATTTTCTATGTTATTGGGTAGACGCCTTTGTTGTAAATGTACTAGAATAGCTCATTTAAAAACATGGTTAATTTTAGAGCATAAGCCTTCAGCATTACACCAAGGATGTCTTTGGGGCCCATAGCCTTTGCTGTACTCAATGAATTTGTTGAAGATAGATGTCTGTGATGATAGAGTCCTTAGGAAGATGTCAACATTGAACATTTATTCACTATTTCTAAAACTAATTATGAATAGTTTAATCCTACCCAATTACTCTCATTTGCTGTGCTCTGCCATTACTGAGAATGGAAGTTCATGGAGCCACTTTCTCCCACTTGTTGCTTTGACTGTCCACAGCAATTTATGAACAGTTGCGATAGGAATGCAAAGCTTTGATCTGATCCACTCATTGAAGGAAGCAAACTGCCTCTGGTTAGCATGCATGTCATTCTATAGGTGGAGCCTTTCTATGGGATCAAGGGTCTCATGTGTGGCTGAAGAGCAGGCGAGAAACCTGCACTGCCCGTTCTTTTGAGAAGGCCGATCAGACCAGATACCCATCAGGTATTGGGAGCCCAGTTGTGGGAGCAAGGGAGGGGACTTTGGTTCTGCCTAGCAAACGCTGCCAGAGAATCAGAGACCAGCAGCACTGAGGTTACCATGCTGTCTGAGCGACATTCTCAAGGTCCAGGTTTGCAAAGGGCCCAGGCCACAGGCACTTCGTGTGAGGATGTTATTTTGTGGGCATTGCAGAGAGAAGGGAACAGGATAGATTTATCCCACCTCATTTTTAGATACTGCTTCTGATAATTTTTTCTACATTTCTCACTGAACAAGTGTTGGTTACCTGACTTATTGGAAATCAGAACATAGGAAAAGGAGAAGGCCTTTCAGCCCATCAAGCATGTTCCACTATTCAATTACATCATGGCTGATCATCTACGTTAATGCTACTTTCCCACGCTATCTCCATATCCTTTGATGACATTAGTCTCCAGAAAGCGAGTGAGTTCTAACTGTGCTCAAGGGTTGAGATTCCAGTCCTTTGAAGTACAGAATTCCAAAGACTCATTACTCTCTGAGCAAAAAGCTCCCCTTATCTAAATCTTAAAATGGCCTACCACTTGTTCTGGGATTATGTTCCCTGGTTCTAGACTCACCAGTCAGTGGAACTGTCATATCTATATCCGCCCTATCAAACCTTGTAAGATCTTTGTAAGTTTCAATGAAATCACCTCATCCTAGAGAATACAGGCTCAGTTTCTGCAATCTCTTCACATTGGACAGTCTATCATCCCAGGGATTAGTCTGGTGAACCTCTGTTGCACTCCTTCTATAACTTTCCTTAGATAAACAGATCAAAGCTGTACGCTATACTCCAGGAGCAGCATCGCCAAGGCTATACAATTGCAGCAAGTCACCTTACTTGTCTACTAAATCCTCTGGCTTTGAAGCCCAAATCACAGTTTGCTTTCTTTATTCATATTTATATCTGAATCAAAACCAAAAGAACTGCTTTTTGGATGCTGTAAATCAGGAACAAAAACAGAAGTTGCTGGAAACGCTCAGCAGGTCTGGCAGCATCTGTGAAGAAAAAATCAGAGTTAATGTTTCAGGTCTGGTGACCCTTCCTCAAAACTTATATCTGAATGCTAGCTTTTAGTGACTCATGAACATGGATACCCAGGTTCCTTTTCACATTAACACTTCCTGAACGCAGACTATTTCTTCAATAGTCATTCTGTTGTTTCAAAGCAAATGGATAGCTTTTCACGTATTCACATTATTGTATTCCATCTTCCATGCTCTTGCTCATTCATGTCACCTGTCCAAGTTCACTTGAAGCTTCACTGCATCTTCCTCACAACTCACATTCCTATCTAATTTTACATCATAAGCAAATCTGGAATTATTACAATTGGTCCTTACATCCAAATAATTTATATAGATTATGAACAGCTTTGACCCCAGCACTGTTCCCACTATTTTCTAAGTGTGAGAGACTGGCAGGACATGAGGTTATAGATTGCGGTCAAATACGATTCTGCTCCTATTGCAATACTATAGCATCTCATAGGTACCAATTTTGTGCTGGTGAATCAGTTCTGAATTTATCTCATTCAGCATAGTGGTCACCGCAGAAGCATTTACAGCACTATAGGAGGCCATTCACATCATTAGCCCACGTTGGCTCTCTGTAGGACAATCTAATCAGCCCCATTACTTCATTTCATCCTTGACCCCTACAAATTTATCTCCCTCAGGCATCATCAAATTTTCCCTTTGAAGTCATACGTAGTCTTCCTTTCCACCATCTACTTCTTAGGAAGTAAGTTTAAGGCATGACTATTTGCTGTGTAAAAAGATTCTTCCTCACATTCCTCTCTGCATCTTTTGCTCAAAACCTAAAAAAAAGTTTTCTCCCTTAGTCCTAGTACAACAGCAAATAGAAACAGGTTTTGTCTACCTCAGCTAAACATGGCATAATTTTGTACTCTATCAAATCATAATTTGATTGCTAAAATCCCTCACCCCTGAAAGAATTCTGGTAAATCTGTCTGCACCTTCAAGGGCCCAGTCAGGTTTACAGTCTGATTAATTTGAGCGTACCAGAAGCAATCTTTAAGCTCCATCAAGCAACACTTGCTTATCAATAACTACTTGCTAACACTCAGTTTGGATTGCAAGTGGGCCACTTAGCTCCTGACCTCATTACAGCATTGGCCAAAACTGGACAAAATTGCTGAACTCCAGAGATGAGGTGAGAGTGACTGTCCTTGAAATTAAGGCTACATTTGACCAAGTGTGGCATCAAGGAGCTCTAACAAAACTGGAGTCAATGGGAATCGGGGGAAAGCTCTCCACTGGTAGGCATCAAACCTGGCACAAAGGAAGATGTTTTGGTGGTTGGAAGTTAGTCATTTTTGCTCCAACACATCTCTGTTGGAGTCCCTCAGTGTACTGTCCTGGCCCACCTATCTCTAGCTGCTTCATCAATGATATGACCTTCATCACAAGGTGATGAAAGATATTCACTGATGACTCCACAATGTTCAGCACAATTTGTGACTTTTCAGATACTTTAGCAGTCCATGCCCAAATGCTGGACAATATCTAGCTTCAGCTGACAAGTGGCAAGTAATATTCTGTACACAAATGCCAGGCAATGAGCATCTCCACCAAGAAAGAATCTAACCGTCAGCCCGTTGACATTTAATGGTATACCATCACTGAATCCCCCACTGAAAATGAACTTGAATAGTGAAAAAACTACCTTAATTTTACCTTAGTGTAAAACATTGACAAAATAAAGTTTAAAATGTGGTAAACTTTGGCATAGTCAAACGGATTCATGATAGCGAAGTAATGTTTGATTAACTTTGTTGGGAACATTTCTTGTAGCATACATAAGTGGAAGAGCAGATCAGAGGCTAGGAATCCTGCAGTAAGTAACTCACTTCCTGAACCTCCAAAGCCTGTCCATCATCTGCAAAGCACAAGTCAGGAGTGTGATGGAATATTCCCCATTTGCCTGGATGGGTGCATCTCCAACAACACACAAGACATTTGACACTGTCCAGGACAAAGCAACTGCTTGATTGGCACTGCATGAACAAACATTCATTCCCTCTGCCACAGACATTCAGTAGGAGCAGTATGTACCATCTCCAAGATGCACTGCTCAAATTCACTAAAGGTCCTTAGGCAACACCTTCCAAACCAAGACCATTGATATTTAGAAAGACAGGAAGCACCACCACCTGCAAGTTCCCTCCAAGCCACTCACCATCCTGATCTAAAAATATATCGCAGTTCCTTCGATATTGCTGGGACTGAAATCCTGGAATTCTCTCCCTGGCATTTTGGATGTACCTACACACACTGGACTCCAACAATGCAAGAAAGCAACTCACTACTACCTTCTCAAGGGCAACTAGGGGCGAGCAATAAATGCTGTCCCAGCTGGTGATGCCCACATTATATGAGTGAATTGTTCTTTCTAGGCAAAACAATACTTACACAAATTGTACAATGAATAAAAATCAAAGAAAATTACAGCACAGGAACAGGCCCTTCGACCCTCCAAGCCTGCGCCGATCCAGATCCTCTATCTAAACCAGTCGCCTATTTTCCAAGGATCTGTATCCCTCTGCTCCCTGCCCATTCATGTATCTGTCTAGATACATCTTAAATGACGCTATTGTGCCCACCTCTACCACCTCCACTGGCAATGCGTTCCAGGCACCCACCACCCTCTGCGTAAAGAACTTTCCACGCATATCTCCCTTAAATTTTTCCCCTCTCACCTTGAAATCGTGACCCCTAGTAATTGAGACCCCACTCTGGGAAAAAGCTTTTTGGTATCCAACCTGTCTATAACTCTCATGATTTTGTAGACCTCAATCAGGTCCCCCCTCAACCTCCGTCTTTTTAATGTAAACAATCCTAATCTACTCAACCTCTCTTCATAACTAGCGCCCTCCATACCAGGCAACATCCTGGTGAACCTCCTCTGCACCCTCTCCAAAGCATCCACATCCTTTTGGTAATGTGGTAACCAGAACTGTACGCAGTATTCCAAATGTGGTCGAACCAAAGTCCTATGCAACTGTAACATGACCTGCCAACTCTTGTACTCAATATCCCGTCCGATGAATGAAAGCATGCCGAATGCCTTTTTGACCAGTCTATCGACCTGCGTTGCCACCTTCAGGGTACAATGGACCTGAACACCCAGATCTCTCTGTGCATCAATTTTCCCCAGGGCTTTTCCATTTACCATATAGTTCACTCTTGAATTGGATCTTCCAAAATGCATCACCTCGCATTTGCCTGGATTGAACTCCATCTGCCATTTCTCCACCCAACTCTCAATCTATCTATATTCTGCTGCATTCTCCGACAGTCCCCTTCACTATCTGCTACTCCACCAATATTAGTGTCATCTGCAAACTTGCTAATCAGACCATCTATACCTTCCTCCAGATCATTTATGTATATCACAAACAACAGTGGTCCCAACATGGATCTCTGTGGAACACCACTGGTGACAGCTCTCCATTTTGAGAAACTCCCTGTCTCCTGTTGTCCAGCCAGTTCTCTATCCATCTAGCTAGTACACCCTGGACCCCATGCGACTTCACTTTCTCCATCAACCTACCATGGGGAACCTTATCAAACACCTTACTGAAGTCCATGTATATGACATCCACATCCCTTCCCTCATCTATCAACTTTGTCACTTCCTCAAAGAATTCTATCAAGTTGGTAAAACATGGCCTTCCCTGCACAACACCATGCTGCCTATCACTAATAAGCCCATTTTCTTCCAAATGATCCTATCCCTCAGTATCTTCTCCAGCAGCTTCCCCACCATTGACATCAGGCTCACCAGTCTATAATTAGCCTGGATTATCCTTGCCACCCTTCTTAAACAAGGGGACAACACTAGCAATTCTCCAGTCCTACGGGACCTCACCTGTGCTCAAGGATGCTGCAAAGATATCTGTTAAGGCCCCAGCTATTTCCTCTCTCGCTTCCCTCAGTAACCTGGGATAGATCCCATCCGGACCTGGGGACTTGTCCACCCTAATGCCTTTTAAAATACCCAACACATCCCCCCTCCTTATGCTGACTTGACCTAGAGTAATCAAACATCTATCCCTAACCTCAACATCAATCATGTCCCTCTCCTCGGTGAATACTGACGCAAAGTACTCATTAAGAATCTCACTCATTTTCTCTGACTCCTCGCATAACTTCCCTCCTTTGTCCTTGAGTGGGCCAACCCTTTCTCTAGTTACCCTCTTGCTCCTTATGTACAAATAAAAGGCTTTGAGATTTTCCTTAACCCTGTTTGCTGAAGATATTTCATGACCCTTTTTAGCCCTCTCAATTCCTCATTTCAGATTGGTCCTACTTTCCTGATATTCTTCCAAAGCTTCATCTGTTTTTAGTCACCTAGACCTTATGTGTGCTTCCTTTTTCCTCTTTGTTAGTCTCACAATGTCACCTGTCATCCATGGTTCCCTAATCTTGCCCTTTCTATCCCTCATTTTCACAGGGACATGTCTGTTCTGCACTTTAATCAACCTCTCTTTAAATGCCTCCCACATATCAAATGTGGATTTACCCTCAAACAGCTGCTCCCAATCCACATTCCCCAGCTCCTGCCGAGTTTTGCTATAGTTGGCCTTCCCCCAGTTTAGCACTCTTCCTTTAGGACCACTCTCGTCTTTGTCCTTGAGTAGTCTGAAACTTACGGAATTGTGATCACTATTCCCAAAGTAATCCCCTACTGAAACTTCAACCACCTGGCCGGGCTCATTCCCTAACACCAAGTTCAGTATGACCCCTTCCCAAGTTGGACTATTTACATACTGCTCTATAAAACCCTCCTGGATGCTACTTTCAAATTCTGCTCCATCTAAACTCCTAACACTAAGTGAATCCCAGTCAATGTTAGGAAAATTAAAATCTCCCATCACCACCACCCTGTTGCTCCTACATCTTTCCATAATCTGTCTACATATTTGTACGTCTATCTCATGCTCGCTGTTGGGAGGCCTGTAGTACAGCCCCAACATTGTTACTGCACCCTTCCTATTTCTGACCTCTGCCCATATTACATCACTGTTCGAGTCCTCCATAGTGCCCTCCTTCAGCATAGCTGTGATATCCTCTTTGACCAGTAATGCAACTCCTCCACCCCTTTTACCTCCCTCTCTATCCCGCCTGAAGCATCTATATCCTGGGATATTTAGTTGCCAATCTTGCCCTTCCCTCAACCAAGTCTCAGTAATAGCAATAACATCATACTCCCAGGTACTAATCCAAGCACTAAGTTCATCTACCTTACCTACTACACTCGCATTAAAACAAATGCACCTCAGACCACTTGTCCCTTTGCGTCTGTACCTTATTCACTGAAGAAAAGGCTCTGAAGATAATCACTTACAGCTGCAAGCCCATAACAACACTGTGCCTAGTCAGAACCATTTTGCCAGGTTTGAATTCAAGCAATTAAATAAGATAGTTAACAGTTCTTGCTGCATTTCCATGCTAACAATTGTTCAACCAATCAGCATCTCCTTCTCATGCCATATAAATTGTTTCCTTTGTAAGTTGGTTTTCTTACATTTTAGTCCTGATGAGTGAAAGAAAAAAGATTCACCTTCATATTTCGTTTTGGCAATGATTATGCACCCTTTTCCACAGTAAACATCAATGTGAAACTCTTATTAAGTATTCAAGCCGGGCTCTGCATTTGTAAGCATATATTATCTCTTTATCTGTAATAGGACCCACCCATCTCTTACTACTTACTTAATGTTTACAAGCCAGT
>NW_025968522.1:0-24264 GCF_021869965.1 Rhincodon typus | reverse complement strand
TCACCTCTTAACCTTCTTCTCTCTAACGAAAACAGCCTCAAGTCCCTCAGCCTTTCCTCATAAGACCTTCCCTCCATACCAGGCAACATCCTGGTAAATCTCCTCTGCACCCTTTCCAATGCTTCCACATCCTTCCTATAATGCGGCGACCAGAACTGTACGCAATTCTCCAAGTGCGGCCGCACCAGAGTTTTGTACAGCTGCAACATGACCTCATGGCTCCGAAACTCAATCCCTCTACCAATAAAACCTAACACACCGTACGCCTTCTTAACAACCCTATCAACCTGGGTGGCAGCTTTCAGGGATCGATGCACATGGACACCGAGATCTCTCTGCTCATCCACCCTACCAAGAATCTTACCATTAGCCCAGTACTGTGTATTCCTGTTACTCCTTCCAAAGTGAATCACCTCACACTTTTCCGCATTAAACTCCATTTGCCACCTCTCAGCCCAGCTCTGCAGCTTATCTATGTCCCTCTGTAATCTGCAACATCCTTCCGCACTATCCACAACTCCACTGACTTTAGTGTCATCCGCAAATTTACTAACCTATCCTTCTACACCCTCATCCAGGTCATTCATAAAAATGACAAACAGCAGTGGCCCCAAAACAGATCCTTGCAGTACACCACTAGTAACTGAACTGCAGGATGAACATTTCCCATCAACCACCCCCCTCTGTCCTCTTCAGCTAGCCAATTTCTGATCCAAACCGCTAAATCGCCCTCAATCCCATGCCTCTGTATTTTCTGCAATAGCCTACTCTGGGGAACCTTATCAAACGCTTTACTGAAATCCATATACACCACATCAACCGCTTTACCCTCATCCACCTGTTTGGTCACCTTCTCAAAGAACTCAATAAGGTTTGTGGGGCACGACCTACCCTTCACAAAACCGTGTTGACTATCCCTAATCAAATTCTTCCTTTCTAGATGATTATAAATCCTATCTCTTGTAATCCTTTCCAACACTTTACCCACAACCGAAGTAAGGCTCATTGGTCTATAATTACCAGGGTTGTCTCTACTCCCCTTCTTGAACAAGGGGACAACATTTGCTATCCTCCAGTCTTCTGGCACTATTCCTGTAAGACAATGACGACATAAAGATCAAAGCTAAAGGCTCTGCAATCTCTTTCCTAGCTTCCCAGAGAATCCTAGGATAAATCCCATCCGGCCCAGGGGACTTATCTATTTTCACACTTTCCAGAATTGCTAACACCTCCTCCTTATGAACCTAATAGCCTGTATCTCAGTATTCTCCTGGACAACATTGTCTTTTTCCTGTGTGAATACTGACGAAAAATGTTCATTTGGCGCCTCTCCTATCTCTTTGGACTCCACGCACAACTTCCCACTACTGTCTTTGACTGGCCCTAATCTTACTCTAGTCATTCTTTTATTCCTGACATACCTATAGAAAGCTTCAGGGTTTTCCTTGATCCTACCTGCTAAAGACTTCTTGTGTCCCCTCCTGGCTCTTCTTTGCTCTCTCTTTAGGTCCTTTCTGGCTAACTTGTAACTCTCAAGCACACTAACTGAGCCTTCACGTCTCATCTTTACATAAGCCTCCTTCTTCCTCTTGACAAGAGATTCAACTTCTTTAGTAAACCATGGTTCCCTGCCTGACAGGTACATACTTATCAAGGACACGCAGTAGCTGTTCTTTGAACAAGCTCCACATTTCAATTGTGCCCAGCCCCTGCAGTTTCCTTCTCCATCCTATGCATCCTAAATCTTGCCTAATTGCCTCATAATTGCCTTTCCCCCAGCTATAACTCTTGCCCTGCGATATATACCTAGCCCTTTCCATCGCTAAAGTAAATGTAACTGAATTGTGGTCACTATCACCAAAGTGCTCACCTACCTCCAAATCTAACACCTGGCCTGGTTCATTACCCAGTACCAAATCCAATGTGGCCTCGCCTCTTGTTGGCCTATCTACATACTGTGTCAGGAAACCCTCCTGCACACATTGGACAAAAACTGACCTATCTAAAGTACTCAAACTATAGTGTTTCTAGTCAATATTTGGAAAGTTAAAGTCCCCCATAACAACTACCCTGTTACTTTCGCACCAATCCAGAATCATCTTTGCAATCCTTTCCTCTACATCTCTGGAATTTTTCAGAGGCCTATAGAAAACTCCCAACAGGGTGATCTCTCCTTTCCTGTTTCTAACCTCAGCCCATACTACCTCAGTAGACGAGTCCTCATCAAACGTCCTTTCTGCCACCGTAATACTGTCCTTGACTAACAATGCCACACCTCCCCCTCTTTTACCACCTTCCCTGATCTTACTGAAACATCTAAATCCCGGAACCTGCAACAACCATTCCTGTCCCTGCTCTATCCATGTCTCCGAAATGGCCTCAACATCGAAGTCCCAGGTACCAACCCATGCTGCAAGTTCACCCACCTTATTCCAGATGCTCCTGGCGTTGAAGTAGACACACTTCAAACCACCTTCCTGCCTGCCGGTACATTCCTGCGACCTTGAAACCTTATTCATGACCTCACTACTCTCGACCTCACTACTCTCAAACTCCTGTACACTGGAGCTACAATTCAGGTTCCCATCCCCCTGCTGAATTAGTTTAAACCCTCCCAAACAGCATTAGCAATTTCCCCCCCCAGGATATTGGTACCTCTCTGGTTCAGATGTAGACCATCCCATTTGTAGAGGTCCCACTTACCCCAGAATGAGCCCCAATTATCCAGGTATCTGAATCCCTCCCTCCTGCACCATCCCTGTAGACACATATTCAGCTGCTGTCTCTCCCTATTCCTCGCCTCACTAGCACGTGGCACGGGTAACAAACCAAAGATAGCTCTAAGCTTCGACCCTAGCTCCTCGAATTTCTGCCTTGCATTCCCATCCCTTTTCCTACCTATGTCGTTGGTGCCTATGTGGATCACGACTTGGGGCTGCTCCCCCTCCCCCTTAAGGATCCCGAAAACACGATCTGAGACATCACGGACCCTGGCACCTGGGAGGTAACACACCAACTGCGAGTCTCCCTTGTTCCCACAGAATCTCCTATCTGTCCCCCTAACTATGGAGTCCCCAGTGACTAATGCTCTCCTCCTCTCCCCCCTTTCCTTCTGAGCAACAGGGACAAACTCTGTGCCAGAGACCTGTACCCCATGGCTTACCCCTGGTAAGTCATCCCCCCCCAACAGTATCCAAAACGGTATACTTGTTACTGAGGGGAACGGCCACAGGGGATCCCTGCACTGTCTGCCTGTTCCCTTTCCATCCCCTGACTGTAACCCATCTACCTTTCTCCTGTACCTGAGGTGTGACTACCTCCCTGTAACTCCTCTCAATTACCCCCTCAGCCTCCCGAATGATCCGAAGTTCATCCAGCTCCAGCTCCAGCTCCAGTTCCCTAACGCGGTTTCCGAGGAGCTGGAGTTGGGTGCACTTTCCGCAGATGAAGTCAGTGGGGACACTAGTGGTGACCCTTACCTCCCACATTCTACAGGAGGAGTATGCAACTGCCCTAACATCCATTCCCACTGTTCTGAATTCTGAAAAAAAACTAGTAACCTTACCAAATCGGCGCTCAGAACATTTTTTATTGGTTAGAGGAGGAGGATGGGTGGGAGACACTACCTAAATAGTGTTTCGGGTAAAGCAACAGCCCAAATATATTACCTCACTTACTCAGCCGTCCCGTGTCCGCTCCTGCTCAGCGTGCGCTCCGCCTATTCACGAGGTAAGTTTTTAAACGATTAACTTACCTTCCCGGCAGCCCCCTGGTCCTCGCTCTCACTGCTCCCGCTGCTGCTGCAAAAATGGAGGCCGCTGATCCCACGAGGTAAGCTTTTAAATGATTAACTTATCTTCACGGAAGCCCCCTGGTCCTCGCTCTCACTGCTCCCGCTGCTGCTGCAAAAATGGAGGCCGCTGATCCCACGAGGTAAGCTTTTAAATGATTAACTTACCTTCACGGCAGCCCCCTGGTCCTCACTCTCACTGCTCCCGCTGCTGCTGCAAAAAGTTGATAGTTGCTTGCTTAAAGTTGATAGTTATCAATTTATAGGTTACTAATAATATTTATTCTATGTTGAATTGTAACTGGAAAGATGCTTGTCAAGAAAAAAAGCCAATCAGACTTTAGTTCTTAATCATAAGAAAATAATTTACTTGTTATTTCAATAAAGCCATGCAATTCAGGTTAATAATGAAGAAAAGAAAGGAACAATTTAAAGAAGAACTTCCAAGTTACAAGGGACGAACTTGAATGGGACGAGAGGGCATTTAATCAATGAAATGGAACCAAAATTTGACTGGGTGCCTGGAGAGTTTTTCAAGCACAGACCGTGCTAAATAAGTTGAGATGAGAAGTGAACAGGCAAAGACAGAAGATGAAAATGAAATGTCAGTTAAAAAATAATTGGTAACCCAAAGATCATCTACTGGCATCTAAATAGTAAGTGGGCTGAAAGATGGCAGATGGAATTCATAAGTGACAAAAAGTGCAGAGCGGTTCAAGCAACGCTGGGACACTTACGTCAGTGGTTTGTATCAGATTTTACAAAGGCAAAGGATATTGGCAAATTATCAGTAAAAGTGGAGTAGTAAAGGAAATGGATTTGGTTAAAATAGATAGTCAGGATCTACTAGAAAGGCTGGCTAAGCCTACGGTGAGTGACTAAGCTACCCGGTCCCAAGGTTGGCCAGGAAAATTGCAGGCAGCGATAACAATAACTTGTCATAATCTTTCATTCCTTTTTAGATAGGAAGGAAATATCAAATGGATCGGAAAGTGGCAAATGTGACACCTTGTTCAAGAAAATGACGTTTTTAGTAGCTATAAGCTGGTCAGTTTAACATCTATGGTTTTACAATCATAACCAGGGAAAAGAGTAATAGGTAAAATAAAACAACTACAGTGGAATGCTGGAAACTTGAAACAGAAGCAGAAATTGATAGAGGAACTGAGCACATCTGGCCGAATCTGTTTCAAAGTAGGGTAACTGGACTTAAAATGTTAACTCTGCTTTCTCTCACAGATGCTGCCAGACATGCTGAGTTTCTGAAGCATTTTCTGATTTTGTAAAAGAGTATAGGAACTTAGAGAAGTCTGTGTTAGTTAAGGAGAGAATGCATGAATTTGTAAAAGGCAAGTTCTGTTTGGCCAATTTAATTTAATTTAATTTAATTTAATTTAATTTTTTGGTTGAGAAAGTTATGAAGACAATGCAGTGAATGAATATCTATATGGATTTTAAGGAAGTGTTTGACAAGGCAGTATGTAAAAAGCTGGTAAATTTAGTTCAGGCTTATTGAATGGAAGGGTCAGTGTCAGAATATATTAAAAATTGGTTTAAAAACAGAAATCAATAAGTTGTGTTAAATGGTTGTTTTTAAGACTGGATAACAGTAGACACGAAAGTTTGGCAGAGGTCTCTGCACTTTTTATATATGTGTAACATGAGATTTGAACACATAGATAGCTCAAAGATCATGAAACATGGAATCCTTACTCCACTGACATTAGGTCATTACAAACAAAAAGGCAAATGAAAGTCAAGCAAGGTAGTACTTTCAGTATTTACATGGAATGAAGCCTAAATTGGGGCGAGGAATCCTTTGTCTCTCTATTCCTTCTTCCCATGAGTTCTCCGTTTCGAAAAGACACCCTTTTTTCCAGTTTGACTGTACTACCTGCTGTGCCTAACCATTGCTGCATGGTAGTTGACATTATGGCACAATTGCTTGAGCTCCTTTACTCAGTGCCCTCCCTCGCCATTACCATCTGCTGCTGGAGATCCATTGCACTCTTCCCTGTTTGAAACATGCCAGTTCGACAGCTACACAAAGCACATATCAAACATATGCTAAGCAGTTCTATGATTAGTATATTCAATTACTTCATAATGGCTAGGATGTTCAAGACCACATTAGTGGCAGCATTCTCTTCTTGCATCACTAATCTGGACAAATTGCAAGAATTGGGGTGAAGACATTCTCATCCTCTTATCTGTATTAGTACCTTCCAACGGATCACCCACATTGGGGTCTAGGTCAGTCAAGTATCCTGGAGTGTACAATCAACAACATGCATTACTTAAATTGCTGCCTCCCAGCAGATGCCTGCTATGATAGTTTTCAGGGTGGGAGTGGGCCTCCACACACTGGGTGCACTTCCTAGATTCATAACATTCTGGCCGCTCCAGGGTTCTATATCGCTATCTGGCTCCACTTCGCTTAAGCCATTATCCACCAACACCGCAGGTTCTGCAATACTGTAGAATGAGTTGCTTGTCTTCCCATTGTCTACTAGACATCTGGCCTCAAGCAATTTCCCTCTGGGAGTCATTTTATGAGGCTGCCTCCAGCTATTGTTTCAACAACATAGGTGTGACCATCTGTGGACAGCCAATTGATAACTCTGTGGGATTCAGGGTCTGATACATCCTGTATCTTTTTCCAACCTGACTTTGATATTCAAATTTTTTGGAAGAATACCCTTACGCTGACTGGAAGGTCAGTCCTGCCAGCCTTCCATTTGTTCAATGCTTTTCTTCTCAGCATTTCTTTCCTAATCCTCATGGATGTCATTTTGAACGTGTGGCTTAGCCTTGTGTGATGCTCAGCTATCCATTCATTGATCTGGTCATTTTTCCCAGCAGGAGTGGTAAGTCTAAAGAAATGGTCCACAGGAAGGACTGGGTCTTGTCCAAAGAAGAGACAGTGTGGAGAACAGCCTGTCAAGAGTGTAGGCTGCTATTCTGGGCATAATCCAGCTCTGGCAGGTACTCAAGTCTTTTTTGTTTAATCTCAGGAGGCAAGGTGGACAGACACGCTCATGCACGCTGTCCATTTCCCTTTGGATTGTAGGCACGTGATGCAGATTTTGGCTATGCCATATACCTTGCAAATCTCCAGTAGGATCTTGCACTTGAAGTTGCACCCCTGATCACTGTGATTCTGACATGTAACACCAAAATGGAAAAAATCAATCATGTACTAACACCCTGGCTATAGTTGAGGCCTTAGTGGCCAAAAGACCAGGAAACAGAGATTCTTTATTCCACTGGAATCAGGCCATTACAAATGTGAAGGTTAAACAAGAAAATATTTTCAGTTTTCACATGTAATGAAACCTGTGGTTTACACTGGACAGAGGAATCTTTGTCTGCTTCCCATGAAACCTCCTTTCCCCAAAGATCTCCATTTTCCAAACAGGGTCCATTCAACTCCTCCTGCCACCTGCTGCTGGAGGTTCCATATTTCCTGTATAAATGACTTAGATGTTGGAGTACAATGAAAAGTTTGGATTTATGGAAAACAGTGAGGATGATACCAACTGACTGCAACAGGACACGGATAAGCCAGTAAAATCGATAGACAAGTACCAAATGGAATTTAACACAGGGGCATATCAAGTGATGCATTTTGGTGAAACGAATAGGAGAGGCAATGTAAATTAAAGGTGTAGTTTTAAAGTGTATGCAGGGTCAGGGAGATCTATGTGTTCATGTGCATAAATCTTTGAAGGTGGTAGGACATGTCTACAGACTCAGTTTGGGTTGAGGTCAGGAACAAGAAATGAGCAGTCACTTTGTTGGGGTTTTTTTTACAGACCCCCTAATAGTTGCAGAGAAGTGGAGGAGTGGATTAGGAGGCAGATACTGGAAAGTTGCAGAAGTCAGAGGGTTATAGTCATGAGTGACTTCAACTTTCCAAATATTGATTAGAAACTTTTTAGTTGTAATAGTTTAGATGGAACGGATTTTGTCCAGTGCGTTCAGGAAGATAGTATGTAGGTAGACCAACGTGAGGAGAGGCCACTTCGGATTTGGTGCTTGGCAATGAACTGGGCCAAATGTTAGACCTGTTGGTAGGAGAGCATTTTGGTGGTAGCGATCATAACTCTGTTACTTTTACAATAGTCATGGAAAAGGAGAGATACATACAGCAGGGTAAGGTTTATAATTGGGGGAAGGGTAATTATAATTCTGTTAGGCAAGAACTGGGTAACATAAAATGGGAACAGATGCTGTCAGGGAAGAGCACTATAGAAATGTGGAGATTGTTTAAGGAACGCATACTGTGTGTGCTCGATATGTTTGTCCCCAGCAGGCAGGGAAGATGCGGTCGAGTGACGGAGCCTTGGTTCTCGAGAGAGGTCAAACAACTAGACGAGAGGAAGAAAGATGCTTATATGACATTTAGGAAACAAAGATCGGAAAAGGTTCTAGAAGGATACAAGTTAGCCAGGAAGGAGCTGAAGAAAAGGCTTAGGAGAGCTATAAGGGGGCATGAGAAAACCTTGGCAGATAGGATCAAGGAAAAATCCAAGGCTTTTTACACATACGTGAGGAATAAGTGAATGACCAGAGAAAGGGTAGGACCGATCAAGGATTGTAAAGGGAGTTTGTGCACGGAGTCTAAAGAGATAGGACAGGTCCTTAATGAATATTTTTCTTTGGTATTCACAACTGAGAGGGACCTAGTTGTAGAGGAGGACAGTGTGAAACAGGCTGGTAGGTTAGAGGAAGTCGATGTTAGTAAGGAAGATGTACTAGGAATTTTGAGGAACTTGAAGATAAATAAGTCCCCCAGGCTTGATGAGATTTATCCAAGGATCCTATGGGAAGCAAGGGAAGAGATCGCAGGGCCTTTGGCGATGATCTTTTCATCCTCACTGTCCATGGGTATAGTGCCGGAAGATTGGAGAGTGGCAAACGTCATTCCCTTGCTCAAAAGAGGGAATAGGGATAACCCCAGAAATTATAGGCCAGTTAGTTTTACTTCAGTGGTGGGCAAATTATTGGAAAGGGCTCTGAGAGATAGGATTTATGATCACTTGGATAGGCACAGTTTGATTTGTGATAGTCAGCATGGATTTGTGAGGGGTAGATCATGCCTCACAAACCTTATTGAATTCATTGAAGAGGTGACCAAACACGTGGATGAAGGTAGAGCAGTGGATGTGGTTTACGTGGATTTAAGTAAGGTGTTTGATAAGGTTCTCCATGGTAGGTTCATGCAGAAAATAAGGAGGCATAGGATAGGGGGAAATGTGGCAGATTGGATTCAGAATTGGCTGACCCTTGGAAGACAAAGGGTGGTAGTGGACTGAAAATATTCAACATGGTGCTCAGTTATGAGGAACTGTTCTGGGTCCTCTTCTATTTGTGATTTTTGAAAATGATTTGGAAGAAGGAGTGGAAGGGTGGATTAGTAAGTTTGCAGATGACACAAAGGTGGGTCAAGTTGTGGATAGTGCAGAGGGCTGTTCTAGGTTACAAAGGGACATTGATAGGATGCAGAGTTGGGCTGAGAAGTGGCAGATGGAGTTTAACCCTGAAAAGTGTGAGGTGATTCATTTTGTTAGGAAAAACTTGAAAGCAGAATACAGGGTTAACGGAAAGATTCTTGGCAGTGTGGAGGAGCAGAGGGATCTTGGGGTTCATGTCCACAGTTCCCTGAAAGCTGCCACCCAGGTGGATAGAGTTGTTAAGAAGGCGTATGGTGTGTTAGCTTTCATTAATAGAGGGATTGAGTTCAAGAGCCATGAACTTATGCTCCAGCTATACAAAACCCTGGTTCAGCCACATCTGGAGTATTGTGTCCAGTTCTGGTCGCCTCATTACAGGAAAGATGTGGAAGCATTGGAAAAGGTGCAGAGGACATTTACCAGGATGTTGCCTGGAATGGAGGGAAGGTCTTACGAGGAAAGGTTGAGAGCGCTAGGGCTTTTCTCTTTAGAACAACGAAGGATGAGAGGTGACTTGATAGAGGTGTACAAAATGATCAGAGGTATAGATAGAGTGGACAGCCAGAGACTTTTTCCTAGGGTGGAGATAACTATTATGAGGGGGCATAGTTTTAAAGTGAGTGGAGGTAGATATAGGGGGGATGTCAGAGGTAGGTTCTTTACTCAGAGAGGTAGGGGTATGGAATGCATTGCCAGAGAGGGTAGTGGAGTCAGCCTCATTAGGGGCATTTGAGCGGCTATTAGATAGGCATATGGATGATAGTATAAGGTAGGGGTGGAGGTTAGATAGACCTTAGGTTTAGGGTAAAAGTTCTGCACAACATCGTGGGTTGAAGGGCCTGTACTGTGTTGTATTGTTCTATGTTCTATGTTTGACATCATGAAATAGTTAATAGACCATTTGGGATTTAGATCTTCATACATTAGGTACAAAAGCTGGGGAGTTCTGATGAACCATTGGTAAGCTTTGATTAGACTTCATGTAGAGTATTTAACAAAATATGGTCACTACAGTTTAGGAAGTCCTTGAGATAGTGCAGATAAGGTTTTCTAGAATGGTTACAGGGAGGAGGGAATTTACAAGTTCAGGTCAGAAAAGCAAGGACTGTTCTGGAAACAAATCAGCTTAAAGGGAGATCTGGCAGATTTAGGTGAGATAGACAAAAGTGAGGCCATTCCCATGACTGATGGCACAAGGCCTGTAGAACACACTTTTAAAGATGTAGGAAGAGGTACAATGGAGGAATGTGAAGAAGAACTTTTTTTAAAATGATGAATGGCAGTAATCTTGAATTTGTTGTCAATGACAATAGTAGAGGTGGAGACAATCATTTCAAAAGACAATTGAGTATGTACTTGAGTGAAATAGGTTTGCAGGGCTATGGGAATATAGCAGGGCAAAGACACTCTACAAAGAAGTAGCATGGATTTTATGGTCAAATGGCCTCATTTTGTACAGAAGGGCGGCATGGTGGCTCATTGGTTAGCACTGCTGCCTCACAGTGCCAGCGGCTTGGGTTCAATTCCCCCTCAAGCAACTGTCTGTGTGGAGTTTGCACGTTCTCCTCGTGTCTGCGTGGGTTTCCTCCGGGTGCTCTGGTTTCCTCCCACAGTCCAAAGATGTGCAGGCTAAGTGGATTGGCCACGCTAAATTGCACACAGTGTTCAGGGATGTGTAGATTAGGTGGGTTTGGGGAATTGGTCAGGGTGGGATGTTCTGAGGGTCGGTGTGGACTTATTGGGCTGAAGGTCTTGTTTCCACAATGTAGGGATTCTATGGAATAGAATGACTCTACTAGCCATGTAATCAAAAATATACTTAAGGCAACGCATTTTACAACATAATGTTTTTATTCCAGTATTTTTAAAAAATGCTTTTAAAAACATTAGGCTGAACAATCACCATCCAAATAGAGTGACAACACAGCCAAGATTTTTTTATAAAAAAAAATCCCTTTCATCTGTTCCATCATTGCACCTCAGCAAATATTTCAAATGACTAAGCAATAACAACAGACATTTTGCTTCGTTCATTCCAAACGTCCTTGACCAAAGTGCATAGCTAGATATATTAACAAACCAAGTTTTGCACAAGGGCAAATATTGATTTCATGTCAAACAAGCTTAATGGCAGGGTATGATTGGGGTGGTGATAACTGGATTGGGAAATGATTTTGAACAGATGAGGGAAGAGCGAACAGCGGAGAAAATTAACATAGAAGGGGTAAGGCTGAGGAGAAAAGAAAAGGAGGAAGACAGGAAACTGAGTGAAGAAATGGAAAAAGAAAGAATGAGCTTGCTTTAGAGGAGGAGGAGCAAATGAAGTGGAGCGGATGGGCAAAAGTTGAATTAATGATTTACAGTTCTCTGCCCCCACCTCTTCCCATTGTCTGCAATTTAAAGTTCCTAATGTCATGTGCAAATCCCTTCATAGCCTCATCTGTTCCTATCTCTGAAATCTCTCTCTGCCTTAGAATCCAGTCAAATCTCAGAAGTCTCAATTGCTCCAACAATTGCCAATTATATAGTCTCTTTCCATCGTTTCATTAATAGCTGTGCCTTAAGCTGCCAAGTGCCTGAACACTAAAGTTCAGTTCCTAAACTTGGCCACCTATCCACCTTGCTGTTCTCCCTTTAAAACCCACCTGTGTCATCAAGCTATCAGCTATCTTCTTTTTAGATTATTCTTTGGTTCAATGTATTATTTTGTTTGATTAGATTTACGTCAAGTCCATAAGGATATTTTAGCACATTCAATAGGTTAGGAACACTGGAACAGAAGTATAGGAGTTGGTCATTTAGCCCATTGAGTATTCAATATGATCATGGTTGACTTGAACACTTCAATGCCTCTCACTCACCCCATCCACATAACCTTGAATACCACTAGTAATCAGAAATTTATCAATCCCAACTTGACCATACCCAAAGTCTGAGCCAGTGGGTACCTTTTGCGGGTAAAGAATTTTAAAGGTTCACACTCCTCCAAGTAAAATAATTTCTCTTCATCTCTGACCTAAGTGGATCCCCCTTATTTTTAAACGGTGCTCCCTGGTTTTAGGCTCCCCCACCAAGGGTCGACCCTGAATCTACCCTGTCTATCACTTTAAGTACTTTGTATGTTTCAATGAGATCACCTCTGATTCTTCAAAACTCTAGAGAATACAGGCCTGGTTTGCCCAGTCTCTCTTCATAGGAAAGTCTTACCATCTCAGGAACAAGTCTTGTTGCACTCCCTCTATTGCAGAAATATCTTTCCTGAGATAAGGACACCAAAACTGCACGCAGTATTCCTGGTGCGGCCTAAACAAGCTCTTGTACAATTCAAGTGAAACTTCATCTAATTTCTCTTATAAAAAGGGATAACATCCCATTAACCTTCTTAACTGTTGCTTCCTAAAAACTGCTGTAGATTGCCTGGCCAAACTTCCTTCATTGCTTCTCTTTAACCTATCCCTTGATTCACATTTTTCTTAAGTTTCTTCTCTATCTTTGCTTATGCCCTCTCTAGACTCAATTGTCTGTTTTACATTCTTCTGTTCCCTCAATCATTTTCCCAATAAACTGCTGACTGCCAAACTTCACTCTCTGACCCTCATGTTTGCCCATAATGTAAATAGCTTTCTCTCTTCAAATGTTATCCCTTTATCCTTTAAATTAGATGTCATCACCCCTCCCAAAAAACAATACTTCACTCCTCCAAATTTGCAAACTACTGTCCAATTTCCAACCTCACTTTCTTCTCCAAAGTGTGTTGGTACCTCCTAGATGCAATCCCATCTCTCTCAAAATACTGCCCTTTTTTTTATATAAAGACAGACAGTAATTCCTTTTTAGCACGCAGGAAAGTGGAATTGAGGCTGAGATGAGATCAGCCATGATCGTGTTAAATGATGGAGTAGGTTTAAGGGGCTGAATTGCCTACTGCTGCTCTTAGTTCTTATGTTAATGAGTACATATAAGATCCTGCAAAGTAAAGATTAGATGTTTTTAATATTTAAGAAAACATACATGGTGATTTACAGAAAAAAAATCACCGGATTTGGCTGTTCAGACTTGCCTACTGTAGCTTTAAAGAGAAATGTGCTTCCTTTAGACTTTTCAATGGCTAGCAGTTATATACGATGTATATTCAGTGTGTTGGAAAACTGTTAGATTATGCACGTTCTAATCATCCTCAGCAACCATTGCTACTGTTAGTCGAAGTCAGCAGAAATTTCACCTTAAAAGAGTCTGACATTATGTTAGCATGTGTACGTTTCCATTCTAAATCACTCTGAGTGGGGAGCACACTGCTCAAAAGGGAGATAAATAATTAGCTTAGCATTGCTGAGAGTTGAACATTTTTCAGGCCTTAAGAATCAAATGATATGTAATGTCTATTTTACTTAATTGCTAATCTAACCAGCACTGTCTAACTCAGAGTTATGACCTGCAAATCATCTTTGATTACAACTCCAAAGTCCTCTCTATTTACCTAAAACTAAAGGATAAAGGATACATATAGAATTGTTGGGATGCAAAAGGAGGTTCATCGTGGCTGCACCAAAGAACTTTAATGTTGTGCTGCATTTCCTAAATATGATGGTTGGATACTCAGAAGATGTATAAAATAAATGTTTTAAAATGATCATGATAACAGTTCAATCTAAGAACTCTGTTTATTGAGCTGCACATATGTCTATTCTCCAATAAATTGACCTCGTACATCATTTAAACAAACTTTGATTTCTTTACATTGATTTGAAGTGTGTATTATGCCAATGAAAATATTTGGCCCTGTTCCCTATTACCATGAATTGTGTTTGATTGTCTACCTCCAGGTATGCGCATCTGAACACAGAAACTAGAAGAAAGGTTGGAAAGATATTTTACCTCACTTGAGAAGGCAGCTAGACAGATGAAGTGCCCAATAAAGATTTGGACCTTAATGTAAAATACAAATAGGACTCTGCTCTTCTGACAAACTGGTGTACAATCTGTAGAATATGTAACTAGCTCAGATGTTCAGGACATGTACATAAAATCAAACCCCAAAACGGTCAAGGCACTCCCCTTTTAAGGAAATTATTAACAGGCAAAAACAGTTCTATAAATGGTATAATGGAGAGGAGGTAACCTCAAGAAAAGTTGACAAAGTCACAGTTTGATCTGAAACATATTGGGGGCATTATCAAACAACTGAACATGTACTTTTTAATTACAAATTCTTAGAAATGCTGAACAGCAATTTGCTTTTCTTTTTGTATCAAAGGGCATTACATTCTAATTTACTGCATTCTTTTCTCCCCATATACTTGACTAAGTACTTGTCCCTCCAGCCAAGCTCTTGGTCTTCCTAAACTGAAGCCAACAAGCAGGAAGTTCGAGGGACAAACTGTCTACTTCCTTCATCTATGGCAATTAATGCCTCTGCATCCACAGAATTTTGGATGAGACACAGAGCTCTGTGAACTAAGAGACCAAAGTTTCAATATGGGATCAGGAATTCACCTTAAAAGAGTCTGACATTATGTTAGCATGTGTACGTTTCCATTCTAAATCACTCTGAGTGGGGAGCACACTGCTCAAAAGGGAGATAAATAATGACCTTCAGAAATCATAGTTTAACTGACCAGATTATAATGTTTTATCAAAAATCAGATCACCTCTTTTTATTTTGTGATTTCTATATAGTTAAAGCCTCTCCTTAAAATTGCCAATGCATTCACTCATTGGATCAGGATTATGTTACATTGTGAAGAATTCATACGCTCCTGTATGCAATGCAGAGCCTGGTGGGATGGATACTTCTGAGGTCCATTACAGCGTGTGACCATCACATCACTATCTGGATCAACAAAGAGAACCAATGGCTGTCTAGGTCTGCACATCTTGTCATCAGACTTTTGAAGAAGGACTTGGTGAACCTATAACAAAAGAGAAAATATTCACCCCAAACTAAATTGTATAATGTTGTAGCAGCGTTACCTCGCCCCCCCCACCCTCGACCAGGGACAAAGACTCAGGAGGCAGGCAGGATCCAGGCAAGTGACAGTCTTTAGTCAAGCAATGACCAGTCTATTCCAAGAGAGGGCCAAAGACTCCCCCCACATCTGGCCTCAACATGAGAATGCAATTGTTCACTACATCTTCAGCTCAGATCGGAAGAGATGTCAATGATGCTTTAACTTTTACAGCATTTTTATACATTTTGTGTTACAATAATCACATACAACGTGATCACTGTGTCCTTCCCCTTATTGTGTACATCCAATCCTATGAAGCACCTAATAAACGATGGGCACAACTACGCACATCCCCAGGTTCCCATGACCTCATGGTGTTTAACAGACATTGTAATTTCCAGGCCTTGGGATCTTTCTATGCATCCTATCAATTTGCATTCCAAAGTTACTGGTTGTACTGTTTTGGACCTGTCCCAGAATTGCTTATCTCTGAGGACTGCTTGAATTCTGTTATTCATTGTATTCCATGTGCTATCTCTCTCAAATACCATTCGTTCTCATATTTTCCGCTGCCCCAATTACATATGTATAAAAAATACAAGTTGGTTCTAACTAACTGCTATAAGATTCATAGTATTAATTCCTATTATAAAGTTAATTATATGTAAAGTTTTACAGCTACTTTTACTGTTAGTACCTTTTTAACTAATAAGTTGTGAACAATCTATTTCATTCAGGCATCTTTGTAGAGATAAGGAAAGCGTTAGCCAAGACTAATTAACTTTTACAACTATGTTTGAATGTCTCCCCCTAATGTTTCTATTATACTTTGGTTATATATGTGTGACTGTAATTATATTGAAATCACAACATCTCTGGTTAACTGAAGAATCTTTTAACTAGTACTTATTTCTTAATATTGTGAATAACTTCAAAGAAACAACTGATTACTACAAAATAACTTTAGTTGTTGTCACAGCAGCACAATGAGTTAGGATGATTATCTCAAGGACTGAGATTTACACCCCTTGTTCTAACAGGCACTGTTAATCTAATGTGACAACATCCTTTTATTAATAAGGCTGGAATCAATCACTTGTCATATTTTAATGAACTTGTGTCTATCCTTAGACATCCTCTTTTCAAACTGTCTCGGACGGCTGTTTCTATATGGCTTCCCATTCACCTTGGAGTAGCCCTGTTCAAAGATACTACAATGCTTCACTTAATGCTGGAGCAGGCTGTTTAATTCTGTTTATCCCTTGTCGGCCATTCTGTGTCTTAATGCTGGAGCAGGCTGTTTAATTCTGTTTAAGCCTTGATGGCCATTTTGTCTTTTTCAAATATGGGCAGCCATTACAGTTGTAAAGCAGAATCACCTGACTGTAGTCTTATCAGCAACTGAGGAAGGGTCACCAGACCCGAAACATTAACTCTGTTTTTTCCTTCACAGATGCTGCCAGACCTGCAGAGCTTTTCCAGCAACTTTGTTTTTGAAAACAAACCAGGAATGGGGAATTGCAGCTGGTAACCAATCAAAGAATGAGTTACACATCTTCTGTTGAAGCTAAACAGCAAAGGAATTCAGTAAAATGCAGATAGCTTGTGTCTTTGTGGTACTCTGTTGTTTTTCGCTCAGCTTATCTTTCTTTTTTTAATTTTAATAATACTTTATTCATAAAAATATCTTTATATACAAACACAGTCACTGAAGCATTTTCATTATGTACAGTAGCACATGAAGAAACAAAGCAAACTTGGAGTTTGACTCTATCCAGGAAACAAACCAAAGGTATTTCTTACTTGTACAAACACCACTTCTACACTGTACCTGATGCCTTGTAGCCTGTTGGAAACTTATTCTGTTGCTACGCTCCACATTTGTACAAAGTTACAATAACATAGGCTATTTGGTGATATAGAACTTGAGTACTGCTGAAAGTAAATTTTTCTGAAGCTTTTCACCTTGCACTCAACAGAATAATTCACAATAATACCAAATAAAAGGGAAAAGGTAATAATTATACAGTAAAAGGGGAGTGCTAATTGGTTAGCAAGTGGCCTCTGTTTGATGAAAGCATTTCCTTCAGGATGAAACAGTTAATGATGATTGACTCTGAACAGGCAAATTGCAAACCGGGCAGGTTGACTGTAACCAAAGCATGAGGAAAGAAATCAATGAATCACAGTCACTTATTTAGTTGAGTTGAAATACGCACAGTGTATATGTACATTCTTTCTGACTAGCAAAACACAGGGGCCTATATAGTGATGTATGTAATTTTGAGTCTACACATATGCTAGACCATGAGCCTGCTTGCCAATACTAAATTGATCGGTAGAGTAATTCTTTGCACACTCAGGATTATCCAGCAACTGCTTCCGACTGCAGAATCACATCAACTGTAGGTTGATTTTTTTTTGTGAGATAGGCACATGTCTTTCCTACTTGATTCCAACATCCTGATAATGGAAACTACTGCTTGTGTTACTACATCATAGTAGCAATGTGAAACAGCTAGTTTCACCTGTTGTTCAAATGTTTGCGATACGTTACCATTCCAACATTTTTCAGAATCAAGAGTTACTGCATTAAGGCCTTCCATCTGTTTGTGCGATATACAGCAAGAATTGATCCAATCACTCGGTGTAGTTGCTATCCTGGATTTTGTTTCAATACTGAAAACTATACTGTGCACTATTTCAGCATTATGCTTACATGGTGAACATATGGCTCATGACTTATTTACAAGGTTGATGATGAGACCAATCTTAGATCA
The DNA here is from genome assembly GCF_021869965.1 of Rhincodon typus. Classification (NCBI taxonomy): domain Eukaryota; kingdom Metazoa; phylum Chordata; class Chondrichthyes; order Orectolobiformes; family Rhincodontidae; genus Rhincodon; species Rhincodon typus. Next base: position 6,290 of record NW_025968522.1, on the reverse strand, counting down.
TGCAGAACTGTAGGAATTCCAATATTTATATTGACCAGAGAAAGCGGGTTTGCAATAAACAGTAGCAGGGAAACCCCTGGCTAATTTCTAAACTAGGACATCAAAGAAAGGCAGCTTATTTGACTGACCCATTCCAAATGGGAAGTTGAGTGCAGGATGGAGTGTATTAAGACATGCAGCTGTGGATTAAAACATAACCAAGTATCATCCACATCGGACAGAAGCAAGGAATAGGAGGAACATTCAAAGAATACTACTTCACAACACGATGGCTGGTTTAGATTGCCAGGATAGACTGCTGCAGGGCAGATGTCTATGTCTTCACTGAGTGGTACGTGGGTGAACAGGCTAACAAAGTTCAATGAACACACAGGCACCGCATTGCCATTGATGTGCAAATTCTACGTGATTGTTACAGAAGTATAAGTAGAAAACCTGTTCAAGACCGGTTGCAACATTTCACTCAAATATTTAGCCAATTCATGTTATGAAGAACTGGTCATACATAACAGTGTAAAGAGACACTATGTCTGTGTACCTTGGCCAATGACCCAAATTTGTAATTCCTCTCATGACACAGAGAAGCTGCCAAAGGACTGGAGAACAGCTAATATGGTTCCACTTTTCGAGAAAGGTGGTGGAAAGAAACCACAGAATTACAGAACAATGAATCTCACATCAGCGGTAGGGAAACTTTTGGAGAAAATTTGGAAGGAGAGAACTAATCTCCACTTGGACAGACAAGATTTGACCAGGGATAGTCAGCATAACTTTGTCAGAGTGAAGTCATGCCTAATAAATTTGATTGAATTTTAAATTGCAGCTGATGTCATTCATATGGATTTCAGCAAAGCCTTTGACAATGTCGCACATTGTAGGTTGATAAAGATAAAAGCATATGCGAAATCAAGAAAACTTGGCAAGTTGGATCTAACACTGGCTTAGTGGTAGATGACAGAAAGCAATGGTAGAAGGCTGTTTGTGTGATTGGAGACTGGCATCCAGTGTTGTACAACAGGGGTGAGGGCTGGGAAACTTATTGTTTGTGATATACATAAATGATAGAGAAGGAAATGTGGGGCTGGGGCATGATAAATAGATTTGTGGATGACAAGAAGATTGGCCAGGTGGTTAACAGTGTGGAAGAGGTCTTAGGTTATCAGAAAATATAGATGGATTCATGAGATAGGCTGATCAGTAGACAGGACACTAGGAAGCTCAGGAACAGAGGGATCTTAGGATTCTTTTCCACAGATCCCAGAAGATAGCAAGTCAGGTTTATGGGATACGTAAGCAGGCATATGGGACACTTGTCTTTATTAGTCATGGCATTGATTGAGAACAAGGAGGTTATGCTGGAACTATACAAAATTTTGATGAGGTTACAGGTGGAGCATGGGCACTGTTTTAGTCACTGCGCTATAGGAAGGATGTGATTGCACTGGAGAGGGTGCAAAGGAGATTAATTTTATTCATTCATTCACAAGATGAGGGTATTGCTGGCCAGGCAGCATTTATTGCCCATACATCATTGCCCAGAGGACAGTTAAGAGTCAATCACATTGCAGTGGGTCTGGAGTCACAAGGATGATAGCTTCCTTCCCTAAAGGACATTAGTAAACCAGACGGGTTTTTCTGACAATCGATTTATGGTCACTCCTAATTCCACCATCTGCCCTGGCAGCATTTGAACCCAGGTTCCCAGACCATTGTCTGGGTCTCTGGATTAACAGTCCAGCAATAATACCAATAGGCCATTGCCTCCCTGATGCACCAGGATGTTGCTTGGGATGGAACAGTTTAGCTCTGAAGGCTGAATAAGCACAGGTTAGTTGTGGAGCCAAGAATCTTGAGAGGAGACCTGTTTCAGATGTTTAAGATTATGAGGAGTATGGACAGGTTTGGTTGATGGCAACTGTTCCGCCCAGTTGAAGGGGCAATAACAACGGGACATACTTTTTAAGGTGTAAGACAGGAGGTTTAGAGGGGATTTGAGGGAAATGGTTTCTACCAGAGGGTGATGGGTATCTGGAATACACTGCCGTGGGTGGGGGTGGTGAGGGTGGGGGCGGGGGTGTGTAGTGGTGGTGGTGGTGGTGGTGGTAGTTGAAGTGAGAGACCTCAACCATTTCAAAAGCACTTGGATGAGCACTTGAAATGTCATAACATTCAAGACTATGGGCTCAGTGCTACAAAGTGGGACTAGTGTAAATTCAGACTAGTCTTTTGTTGGTGCGGGACTCAATAGGCTGTAGGGCATTCTCTGTCCTATTTGATTTTATGATTCTGAGATTCTCTACACTCAGATATTACCCAGCCACTCATGTTGTGACATAAACCCAGCAAACAAATTGCTCCCGTCATTCCAAATGGTAGGCACAGAACATAATTACAAGACAAAAATACTCCAACAAAAGTTGTAACATTTTCCATTAAGAATCATATTTTTCTGTTTTTGTTAAAAATATGTTCTCTTGAAGATAGACAATTAAGCTTTGAAATATTTATGGGCTTCCATGTGAATATGTTGATGAATTTATAAATTATCTACAGAGAAATTTAGCCTCCCAAAGATTTCACCTGCAGATTTCCACACTAAAGGAAATAAAATCAATGATGTTTAAATGTCAAATGACTAAACTTTACCACGTACCATCTCACTCTGGATAATTTGTCAGATGTCCATATCTGCAGAAGGTCAGCAATATTGATGAGAATGGTATTTTGGATGTCAGGAGCAGCAACGTACTGACCAGACCTGTGCATAACCTAAAGTATAGAAAACTAGTATAAATCAGTGAAACGCTAGTGTTTCTTAGCCTAATCCCAAGCATTCCATGTTTCCTTTTCAATTGACGATTTCTCTTGAAGCTGCCAACTTACTGAGAGCTAGTAAGAACTACTGATGCTGGAGTCAGAGATAATACAGTGTGGATTTGGAGGAACACAGCAGGCCAGGCAGCATCAGAGGAGTCGGAAAGTTGACATTTCAGATTGGGACTAGATGGGTCCCGACCCAAAACGTCAACTTTCCTGCTCCTCTGATGCTGCCTAGCCTGCTGTGTTCCTCCAGCTCCACACTGTGTTATAACTTACTGAGAGCCCTCTGGTTAGTTCCTCAAAGTGGCAACCTTTCAGGTATCAGAACTTAAGCGAGTCCTGTTGCAGGAAATGACTGAAAATATTCAATATTTTGTTTTGTTCAGTCATGATCTAACATACACATGCATGTAACTGGATATGATCAAGGGCAGAAAACATTATCCTTTTTTCATTCAGCGTTCCAAGCTTAAATTCTACACTTATGACCAATCAATCAGTTAACTCAGCACAGACGAAGAATAGAATCTGAGTCCTTGCTGGTCTCTCACGTTCACCTGGATACATGCTTAGCTGCTACTGCTATATCAGTACCTGCTTCTTAGAAGCAAATTCAATGCAAACAGAAAACAAAAAGTTACTGCATAAATGTTTGATGTAAGATGTGCTCAAAGAATTATTCATAAAAGTAGAATTTTGAACCTTAGAAATATTTGGTAAATAGAGTAAATGCAAAGACAATAGCATAGAAAAATGCATTATTCATGTGTGTTCATGAGGTTCAATAAGATGCTTTAATATCTTATCTCATGTATAGAAACAATTAAATCTGAAATCACATCGCAATTATTTACATTTACCTATAACCATCCATTCTTATCTTGGGAGAGTAAAGTGTATGTTCCATAATCGCAATGCTCTCCATTTCATATCTGATGATCTTTCACAGAGGAGTTCTGCACTGATGGATAACACAGAACTCGAAGGGTCATTACATTTGATTGTCTTTAAGGAATTTCAAAATATTTCATCATGAACATAATGAATAAATTATTGATTTGTTCCATTTTTTTCAATTTTTTCCATTTCTGCAAATATCAGATGAAAGACTTTGTGAAGGATAATCTTCATGCTGTTCTGTTCAACTAATAGATTTCTATGGTATGAGTGAAGAGAAAATGTGAAAGAAGTATATAAGTAAATCTATGACTTGAGACATTCCTGATAATCGAGGATTCGAATGATTATTTATTCTTCCTCTGTGTACCAGTTCCACTCATTTCTTAAAGAAACTTATTGTCTGTGTGTGATGCTGAGAGAGTTTCAGGGTTGGTGAGTGATAAAATTCCTTTTTCCTAAGTCCAAGAATAGGCTCCTTCATTCTGATTGACTTAACAACATTTTTATTGATGTGGAGAAAGCTACACACTAAAAGGAAATGAAAACATTTGTTCCAACCGATCAACAGGGATTAAAAAGAGAGGATTCGAATCGCCATTCCTCATCTGTTTGTAGCAAGTAGCAGTGCGAGTTAAAAAGTAACTTGCTGCTATGGGGAATATTTGAGTTCTTTTTAAACTGCTGGGTCTCATCAAGATCCTGGTAATCCTCCCTCCTGTGGTGGAAAGTCATATTGCTGGGAGGATCCATCGATTGAACTGTGGGAAGGTCAATGATTTCCTCCTGAATTCACAATAAAGGCAAAACATACTGAAAAAAACCCTTTTGGGTTGGAATAATCTTTTCACTGTCGTTTGATGGTAAAGTCACTGTCAGCTACAGCTCAGGATTAGATTAAAGGGTGGAGGGTTGCTTTTCAGACTGGAGTCAACGGTGTCACAAGGATCAGCGCTCTGTCCACTGTTTTTCATCATTTTTATAAATGATTTTGGATGTGAACATTAGGAGGAATGGTTAGTAAGTTTGCAGATGACACCAAAATTGGAGGTGTAGTGGACAGCAAAGAAGGTTACCTCAGAGTACAACAGGATCTTGATCAGATGGGCCAGTGGGCCAAGGAGTGGCAGATGGCATTTAGTTTAGATAAATGTGAGGTGCTGCATTTTGGTAAGGCAAATCAGAGTAGGACTTATACATTCCATGGTAAGATCCTGGGGAGTGTTGCTGAACAGAAAGACCTTGAAGTGCTGGTTCATACTTCCTTGAAAGTGGAGTCACAGATAGATAGGACAGTGAAGAAGGCATTTGATATTGAGTGCAGGAGTTGGGAAGTCATGTTGCGGCTGTACAGGACATTGGCTAGGCACTTTTGGAGTACTGTGTGCAATCTGGTCTCTGTACTATGGGAACAATGTTGTGAAACTTGAAAGGGTTCAGAAAAGATCTACAAGGATGTTGCCAAGGTTGGAGGGTTTAAGCTATAGGGAGAGGCTGAATAGGCTGGGGCTATTTTCCCTCGAGAGTCAGAGGCTTAGGGGTGACCTTACAGAGGTTTATAACATCATGAGGGGCATGGATAGGGTAAATAGACATGGTTTTTCTTTAGAGAGAGTAGGAACTGCAGATGCTGGAGAATCCGAGACAACAAGATGCAGAGCTGGATGAACACAGCAGGCCAAGCAGCATCATCGGAGCAGAAAGCATGATGTTTCGGGCCTAGACCCTTCATCAGAAAAGGGGGAGGGGTAGGGGGTTCTGAAATAAATAGGGAGAGAGTGGGAGGCGGATAGAAGATGGATAGAGGAGAGGATAGGTGGAGAGGAAACAAACAGGTCGAAGAAGCGGGGATGGAGCCAGTAAAGGTGATGTGTAGGTGGGGAGTTAGGGAGGGGATAGGTCAGTCCAGGGAGGACGGACAGGTCAAGGGGGCGGGATGAGGTTAGTAGGTAGGAGATGAGGGTGCGGCTTGAGGTGGGAGGAGGGGATAGATGGGAGGAAGAACGGATTAGGGAGGCGGGAACCAGCTGGGCTGGTTTTGGGATGCAGTAGGGGGAGGGGAGATTTTGAAGCTTGTGAAATCCACATTGATACCATTGGGCTGCAGGGTTCCCAAGCGGAATATGAGTTGCTGTTCCTGCAACCTTCGGGTGGCATCGTTGTGGCACTGCAGGAGGCCCAGGATGGACATGTCGTCTGAGGAATGGGAGGGGGAGTTGAAATGGTTCGCGACTGGGAGGTGCAGTTGTTTATTGCGAACCGAGCGTAGGTGTTCTGCAAAGCGGTCCCCAAGCCTCCGCTTGGTTTCCCCGATGTAGAGGAGGCCACACCGGGTACAGCGGATGCAGTATACCACATTGGCAGATGTGCAGGTGAACATCTGCTTGATGTGGAAAGTCTTCTTGGGGCCTGGGATGGGGGTGAGCGAGGAGGTATGGGGGCAGGTGTAGCACTTCCTGCGGTTGCAGGGAAAAGTGCCGGGTGTGGTGTGGCTGGAGGGGAGTGTGGAGCGGACAAGGGAGTCACGTAGGTGTTTTTTTATGTTCAAGGTACTGTACAAAAGTAAATTGTAG
>NW_025968521.1:18524-24305 GCF_021869965.1 Rhincodon typus | reverse complement strand
ACGCAGATAGTGCAGGGTTCCCTGTGGTCATTCCCATCAATAACAGGTATACCGCTTTGGAGACTGTTCAGGGAGTGAGGGGGAATGACCTTTCAGGGGCTAGCACCAGCAGTCAGGTCAGTGGCAACGTGACCGGCTCTAAAGGCTCAGAGGGAAAGGGTGCAGTCAGACAGAGCGATACTGATAGGAGAATCAATTGTGAGGGGGACAGATGAGATTCTGTGGCCGCAGAAGAGACACCAGGATGGTGTGGTGGCGGTGGGGGGGGGGGGGGGGGTGGGTCTCTGAATAAGATTGGGGCTACCGAGAAGTCGGGCAAAACACATAAGCCATCGAGAGCAAGTTTACTATTCAGGATAGCCAGAGGTACCGTAAAGGGAGGGAAAAGACTTCTGGTTTAAAGTGCATTTATTTCAATACACAAGGCCTGACTGGTAAGGCAGATGAGCTCAGAAAATGGACTGGGGACGGGGATATTATAACCATAACAGAAACATGGCTGAGAGAAGGGCAGGACTGGCAGCTTAATGTTCCAGGATACAGATGCTTCAGGCTTGACATAATTACAAGTAAGTGAGGAGGGGGATTTGCCCTGTTGCTAAGGGAGGATATAACAACGGTACTTAGGGACAATATTCTTAAGGGGTCATCAAATGAGACCATATGGTTAGAACTCAGAAACAAGAAGAGGATAGTCACTCTGCTGGGGCTGTATTATAGACCCCCAAATAGCCAGCGGGTACTAGAGGAGCAGATGTGTAGAGAGATTGCAGATACTTACAGGAATAAAAGTATTGTGTTGGTTGGAGATTTTAATTTCCCCTGTACCGACTGGACCACCCGGACTGTAAAAGGTCTGGACGGGGTGGAATTTGCCATGTGTGGCCTAGAAAGTTTCTTAAATCAATCTGTAGAAGGGTCTACTCGGAAGGTGCAACACTGGACCTCCTCTTAGGAAACGAGGTCGAGCAAGTGACTGAAGTGTCGTTCAGAGAGCACTGTGGGTCCAGTGACCATAAGTCTCTTAGTTTTAACATAGTTATGGAAAAAGATAGGACAGGTCCACAGGTTAAGGTGCTAAACTGGAGGAGGACCAATTTTGGGGCCATTACGCAGGATCTAGCAGAGGTCGACTAAGGTTTTGGAGTAGATTTGTAGCTCAGGTTGTGGGTGTTGTGGTTGGTTGGCTCGCTCGCCGAGCTGGTTCATTGTTGTTTCACAGACGTTTCATTACCCTGTTGGGTAACATCATCAGTGCAGCCTCCGATGAAGCGTTCACTGGGTGAGTCTGCTTGAAGAAAAAGGAACAACTGGCGAATGGGAGGCTTTTAAAAGTGTGATATCGAGAGTCCAGGGACAGGATGTCCCTGTTAGGGTGAAAGGAAAGGCTGGCAGATTTTGGGTCCCCTGGCTGACGAGGGATATTGAGGCTCTGATCAGAACAAGGTATACACTGTTCTGAGGAAGGGTCACCGGACCCAAAACGTTAAATGTTTTCCCTACACTGATGTTGCCAGACCTGCTGAGCTTTTCCAGCAACTTTGTTTTTGTTCCTGATTTACAACATCTGCAGTTCCTTCGGTTTTTATTTGGGTTTAAGCTATCAAGTTCAAGTGAATCCCTAGATGACTATAAAATGTTTGGAGCACACTTAAGAGAGAAATCAAAAAAGAGGGATTGAGTTGGATCTGACAGATAAGGTTAAAGATAATCCCTAGAGGTTCTACAGCTATATTAAGGGTAAAAGGATGGCTACCTGGACTTCAAGAAGGTCTTTGACAAGGTGCCGCACAGGAGGCTGCTGAGTAAGGGTCCACGGTGTTACAGGCAAGGTGCTAGCATGGATAGAAGATTGGAGTGGGGATAAAAGGGTATTCCTCAGGATGGCAGCCGGTGACAAGTGGTGTTTCACAAGGGTCAGTGTTGGGACCACAACTTTTCACTTTATACATTAATGATCGAGATGAAGGAACTGTGGGCATTCTGGTTACGTTTGCAGACGATACAAAGACAGGTGGAGGGACAGGTAGTATCGAGGAGGTGGCGAGGCTGCAGAAGGATTTGGACAGGCTAGGAGAATGGGCAAAGAAGTGACAGATGGAGTACAACGTGGGAAAGAGTGAGGTCATGCACTTTGGTAAGAGGAATAAACGCATGGACTATTTTCTAAATGGGGAGAAAATTCAGAAGTCTGAAGTGCAAAGAGACTTGGGCATTCTAATCTAGGATTCTCTCAAGGTAAACTTGCAGGTTGAGTCAGTAGTCAGGAAGGCAAATGCAATATTGGCATTTATTTTGAGAGGACTTGATAATAAAGCAGGGATGTGCTACTGAGGCTTTATAAGGCTCTGGTCAGGCCACATTTGGAGAATGGTGTGCCGTTTTGGGCCCCATATCTCAGGAAGGATGTAGTGGCCCTGGAGCAGGTTCAGAGGAGGTTCATGAGAATGGTCCCAGGAATGAAAAGCTTAACATTTGAGGAACTTTTGAGGACTCTGGGACTATACTCATTGGAGTTTAGAAAGATGAGGGGGGATCTAATTGAAACTTACAGAATACGGAATGGCCTGGACATAGTGGATGTTGGGAAGATGCTTCCATTGGTAGGACAGACTAGGACCCGAGGGCACAGCCTTAGAGTAAAGGGAAGATCTTTTAGAATGCAGATAAGGAGAAACTTCTTCAGCCAGAGAGTGGTGAATCGAAGGAATTCACTGCCACAGAAGGCAGTGGAGGCCAGGTCATTGAGTACATTTAAGACCTTATTGAGGTAATAAAATCATGACAGGCATAAATAGGATGAATGCATATCGACTTTTTCCCAGAATGGGGTATTGAAAACTAGAGGGCATAGGTTTAAGGTAAGAGCGGTAAGATCTAAGAAGGACCTGAGGAGCACCTTCTTTACGCAGAGAGTGGTGCGCATATGGAATGGGAAAGTGGTTGAGGCAGGTACAATAGCAACATTTAAAAAACATATGGACCAAATGCGGGCAATTGGAACTAGCTCAGTGGGCACCATGATCAGCATGGACCAGTTTGGGCAGAAAGGCCTTTTTCCATGCTGTATTACTCTATGACTACTTGCTAAAATTGTCCTTCTCGGTGGAAGTGGTTGTGGGTTTGGAAGGTGCTGTCTGAGGATCTTTGGTGAATTTCTGCAGTGCATCTTGTAGACAGTACATACTATCGCTATGGAGCGTCGGTGGTGGAGGCAGTGGATGCTTGTGGATGTACTGCCAATCAAGTGGCTGCTTTGTCCTGGATGGTGTCAAGCTTCTTGAATGTTGTTGGGGATGCATCCATCCAGGCAAGTGGGGAGTATTCCATCACACTCCTGACCTGTGCCCTGTACATGGTGGACAGGCTTTCGGGAGTCAAGAGGCGAGTTACTCACCACAGTATTCCTCGCCGCTGACCTGTTCTTGTAGTCACTGGGTTTATGTGGTGAGCCCAGTTGAGTTTCTGGTCAATGATAACTCCCAGGATGTCGATAGTGGGGGATTCAGTGCTGGCAACACCATTGAATATCAAGGGGTGGTTGTTAGATTGTCTCTTATCGGTCATGGTCATAGTCTGGCTGATTCAATAGGATATTTCAAAGGGGAGCTGAATATATATTTGAAAGTGATTAACTTAGAGGGCTACAGAGATAGTGCTAGAAAATGGGACGAGCTGGATAGCTCTTTCAGGAGCTGACAGACACAATGGGCCTTCTTCTGTACTGTAAATACTATGATTCTATATAATGCAGTTGATGTGTACATTTTATTTACTTCATTCATGGGACGCTGGCTTCATTGGTTGAGCCAGAGTTTATCGCTGTTACTTGAGTGACACTGGGTCACAATCCATCCCAAATGACATTGTGCCTCTACCTACACCAAGCACAATGCAGCAATAAAGGGCAACTAGGGATGGGCAATAAACACTGTTCCAACCAGCAAAACCTCATCCTCAGAATGAAGAAAAAGAACATAGAACAGTACAGCATAGTACAGGCCCTTCAACCCACGATGTTGTGCCGGACTATTATCCTACTAAGATCAATCTACCCGACATTTTACTATCCTCCATGTGCCTATCCAAGAGTTGCTTAAAAGTCTCTAAAGTATCTGACTCCACTACACGGCCAGCAGCGCATTCCACACGCCCACCGCTCTGTGTGAAGAATCTACCTCTGACATCTCCCCTATACCTTCCTCCAATCACCTTAAAATTACTCTCCCTCACAAAAGTCATTTCTGCCCTGGGAAAAAGTCTCTTATTATCCACTCTATCTATGCCTCTTATCATCTTGTAAACCTTTAATCTTTCTTCTCTCCAATGAAAAAAGCCCTAGCTCCCTCAACCTTTCCCCACAAGACTTGCCCTCCAGTCCAGGCAGCATCCTGGTAAATCTCCTCTGCACCCTCTCTAAAGCTTCCACATCTTTCCTATAATGAGGTGACCAGGACTGAAGACAATGTTCCAAGTGTAGTCTAACCAGAGTTTTATACAGCTGCAGCATAACCTCAAGGCTCTTAAACTCAATTCCCCTGCCAATGAAAGCCAACATACCATACACCTTCTTTACAACCCTACCAACTTGGTCACGACTTTAAGGGATCTATGGACGTGGACCCCAAGATCCCTCTGTTCCTCCACACTGCCAAGAATCCTGCCATTAACCCTGTATTCTGCATTCAAATTCGAACTTCCAAAATGAAGCACCTCACACTTTTCTGGGTTGAATTCCATCTGCCACTTCTTTGCCCAGCTCTGCATCCTATCAATGTCCCGCTGCAATCTACAACAGCCCTTCATGCTGTCCACAACTCCAACAACCTTCGAGTCATCAGCAAACTTCCTAACCCACCCTTCCACTTCCTCATCCAAGTCATTTAGAAAGATCACAAAGTGCAGAGGTCCCAGGACAGATCCCTGCGGAACACCACTGGTCACCGAGCTCCAGGCTGAATACTTTCCATCTACTACCACCCTCTGTCTTCTATTGGATGGCCAGTTTTGTATCCAGACAGCCAAATTTCCCTGAATCCCATGCCTCCTTACTTTCTGAATGAGCCTACCATGGGAAACCTTATCAAATGCCTTGCTAAAACCCATATACACCACATCCACTGCTCTACCTTCATCGCTATGTTTTGTCACATCCTCGTAGAATTCAATAAGACTCCTGAGGCATGACCTGCCCCTCACAAAGCCATGCTGACTATTTCGAATCAAACTGTGCTTTTCCAAATAATCTTAAGTACTATCTCTCAGAATCCTCTCTAATAATTTGCCCACCACAGAAGTAAGACTGACCAGTCTGTAATTTCCAGGATTATCCCTGTTCCCTTCCTTGAACAAGGGAATGACACGTGCCACCGTCCAATCTTCTGGTACTACTCCAGTGGACAGTGAAAATGCAAAGATCATTGCCAAAGGGGCAGCAATCTCTTCCCTCGCTTCCCTTAGAAACCTTGGGTATATCCTGTCTGGCCCAGGGGACTTATCTATCCGTACATTTTTCAAGATTTCTAGCACATCCTCCTTCCTAACAACAACCTGTTCGAGCACGTCCGCCTGTTTCATGCTGTCCTCACAAACGTCAAGGTCCCTCTCTCTGGTGAATATTGAAGCAAAATATTCATTAAGGGCCTCCCCTACCTCCTCTGACTCCGCACACAAGTTCCCCCCACTATCCCTGATTGGCCCTACCCTCACTCTTGTTCCTCACATAAATAGAGAAAGCCTTGGGGTTTTCCTTGATCCTACCCGCCAAGGTTTTCTCATACC
>NW_025968521.1:0-18424 GCF_021869965.1 Rhincodon typus | reverse complement strand
CTCTTGACTGGGTGTTCCACATGTCTTGTCATCCAAGGTTCCTTCACCATACCATCCTTTTTGCCTCAGTGGGACAAACCTATCCAGTATCTGTAGCAATTGCTCCCTAAACAACCTCCACATTTCTATCCTGCGTTTCCCTGAGAACATCTGATCCCAGTTGGTGCTCCGTAGTTCTTGCCTAATAGCATTGTAATTCCCCCTCCTCCAATTAAATACTTTCCCATACCGTCTGCTCTTATCCCTCTCCATGACTATAGTAAATGTCAGGTAGTTGTGATCACTTTCGCCGAAATGCTGTCCCACCGAGAGATTTGACACGTGACCTGGTTCGTTGCCAAGCACCAAATCCAAATTGGCCTCCCCTCAAGTCAGCTGATCGACATATTGAGTCAGAAATCCTTCCTGGACACACCTGACAAAATCTGCTCCATCCAAACTATTTGCACTTAGCAGGTTCCAATCTATATTCGGGAAGTTGAAGTCACCCATGACAACAACCCTATTACTTCTGCACATTTCCAAAATCTGTCTCCCAATCTGTTCCTCTGTGTCCCTGTTGCTATTGGGGGATCTATAGAAAACTCCCAATAAAGTGACTGCTCCTTTACCGTTTCTGACTTCCACATACACTGACTCCCTGAAGAAACCCTCCTCTACAACCTCCCTTTCTGCAGCTCTGATACCATCCCTGATTAGCAATGCCACTTCCCCACCTCTTTTACCTCCCTCCCTATTTCTTTTGAAACATCTATACCCCGGAATATCCAACAACCATTCCTGCCCCTGTGTTATCAGAGTCTCCGTAATGGCCACAACATCGTAGTTCCAAATACTGATCCATGCTCTAAGTTTGTCACCCTTATTCCTGACACTTCTTGCATTGAAGTAGACACACCTCAACCAGTCACACTGACTGCCACTTTGCCCTATCAACTGCTTATCCTCCCTCAGACTCTCTGCTTGCTCTGTCTGTCTGTACACTGGCTACCCCATCCTCTGATCTGTAGCTCTGGTTCCCATCCTCCTGCCAAACTAGTTTAAATCCTCCCGAAGAGCTCTAGCAAACTTCCCACCCAGGATATTGGTGCCCCTCCAATTCAGGTTCAACCCATCCTTCCTGTACACGTCCCACCTTCCCCCGAAGGTATCCCAATGATCCACAAACCTGAAGCCTTCCCTCCTACACCAGCTCTGTAGCCACATCTTCAGCTGCGCACTCTCTCTGTTTCTAGCCTCACTAGCCCGTGGCACCGGTAGTAATCCTGAGATTACTATTCTACTCGTCCTAGCTTTCAGCTTCCATCCTAACTCCCTATAATCACTTTTCAGGTCCTCATCCCGCTTCCTAGCTATGTCATTGGTACCGATGTGTACCATGACTTCTGGCTGCTCTCCCTCCCGCTTAAGAATCCTGAAGATCCGATCTGAGACATCCCTGACTCTGGCACCCAGGAGGCAACATACCATCCGGGAGTCTTGCTAGGTACCACAGAATCTCCTGTCTGTTCCCCTAACCAGTGAATCTCCTATTACTATAGCTCTCCTATTCTCCCACCTTCCCTTCTGAGCCCCAGAGCCAGGCTCAGTGCCATAGACCTGGCCGTTATGGCTTTCCCCTGGTAGGTCATCGCCCCCCAACAGTATTAAAAGCAGTATACTTATTATTAAAGGGAACGGCCACAGGGGATCCCTGCACTCTCTGCCTATTCCCTTTCCCCCTCCTGACAGTTACCCATCTGCCTTTGTCCTGTACCTTGGGTGTGACCACATCCTTATAACTCCTCCCTATCACCCCCTCAGCCTCCCGAATGATCTGGAGTTCATCCAGCTCCAGCTCCACTTCCCTAATGCGGTCTATGAAAGAAAATGGTAGGAAAATTAATGGTTGTTTATCCGGTTGGAGTAAAGTTGATAAGAAAAGAGGGATAGAAGAATGAGGGGTGATCTCTCTGAAACCTTTAAGATTCTTATAGGACAAAACAGGGTAAACACAGGAAGGATGCTCCCAATGAGTAAGGAGTCCACAACTAGGGATCACAGTCTAAGGATACAGGGATGAGAAGAAAGTTCTTCACCCAGCGAGTTCTGAGCCTGGGGAAATCTCTGCCACAGAAAGCAGCTGAGACCCAACACTAAATGTTTTCAAGGAGGAGTTCAATATAATTCTTTGGCCTAAAGGAATCAAAAGGTGTAGGGACAAAGCAGGAACAGGGTACTGAGTTGGATGAACAACTATGATCATTATTAATTGCGCCCAATCCTCAAGTCTGCTGCTTTCTTTGACAGTTTATATACCCCTTGCTTGGATCTAATACAAATCATAATTTCCCTTGTTAACTCAGTCAGGCCAACTTTTCCATTTTATTTTTGTGCTCGACAGGAAAGAACAATTGTTACAGTTCCTTTATGCGCTCTTTAAATGTTTGCCATAGCCTGTCCACCATCGTCGTCAAGTAATGCTCCTTAATTCATCATAGCCAGTTCGCACCACAGGCCATTGTAGTTTCTTTATTTAGATTCAGGACCATATTCTCAGAATCAACTACATCACTCTCCATTTTAATGAAAAATGCTTTATTATGGTCACTTTTTTCCCCCGAGGGTCTTGCACAGCTAGGTTGTCAACTATTCTTTTCTCATTTCCCAGGATGGCATGTTCTCTGGTTGGTCCCTCAAAGTATTGGTTCAGAAAACCATCCTGCACACATTTTTGGAATTCCTCCTCAATGGCATTGTTACTGATTTGGTTTGTCCTAACTATATGTCCATTAAAGTCAACCATAATTACAGCCGTATCTTTCTGGCATGTGTCTCTATTTTCCTGTTTAATGTCTTCCCCAACATTATGACGACAGTTTGACAATCTTTATACAACACCCTTTATTGTTTTCTGCTCCAAGGTTTCTAAGCTCTACCTATATAGACGCTACTTCATTGGAGTTCATACTCTTCGTCACTATCGTGTGAATTTATCTTTTTCGTCAACAATGTTGTCCCATCTCCTCCTCCTTTCAGTCCATCCTTCCTAACGAATACCCTTGGATAATCACTTCCAATCCCTGGTCACCCTGTGGCCCCGCATCCGATATCTCAAACATACCATATCGGTTTCTATCTATTTGCAGAACTAATTCATCCACTTGGAGGCTGTGAAGTCACCAAGCAAGTCCCGTGCCTTTCAAAGGCTACTAAGAGACATAACTGTCCATTCAGTATTGCAGTCTAGCCCACAATCAGTTTTTGCATTTTACTTACCATCTTCAGAGAAGGTGAACTGCAGAAACGAGGGAACAAGGAAGGAAAGAGAACTCTTGGAGTGATTTATCTTCCTACATCGCTGGCTAAACCAACCAGCCTCAGCCTGCAAAATCAAGGATATCAGATTGTTAAACAAAAAGCAACTCAAAATTTTCAATCATAACCACTGTGACCATCTCAACATTTTTATTGTTCACTAGATGTAGGTGCTGCTGGCTGGGCCAGCACTTATTACCTGTTCATATTTGCTGTTAGCAAGGTAGTCATGAGCTGCTTTCTTGAACTGTTGCATGCCACCAATGCTGTGGGATTGGAGGATTTTGACCCATCCACAATGAAGGATCAGTGACACACTTCCAAGTCAAATGGTGAGTGTATTTTGGAGGGGGAACTTGCAGGTCATGATGTCCCCATATATTTGCTGTCTTTGCTATTCCAATGTAGTACTTGATGTCAAAGGTTTGCAAAGTGCTAATGAGGAGCCTTGATTTGCAGCAGTACACCTTTTAGATAGCACACACAGTTGTTACTCAGCTTTGCTGGTGATGAGGTGATTGCCATCACAATCACAATGATTTGAGGCAGTGGATGGGGTGTCAATCAAGCTTCCTGTGCTCAGTGGTTAGCACTGCTGCCTCACAGCGCCAGGAACCTGGGTTCAATACCACCCTTGGGTGACTGTCTGTGTGGAGTTTGCACATTTTCCCCATGTCTGCATGTTTCTTCTCGGTGCTCCGGTTTCCTCCCACAGCACAAAGATAGAACATAGAACATAGAACAGTACAGCACAGTACAGGCCCTTCGGCCCAGGATGTTGTGCTGAACTTTTACCCTATACCTAAGGTCTATCTAACCTCCACCGCTACCTTACACTATCATCCATATGCCTATCTAATAGCCGCTTAAATGCCCCTAATGAGGCCGACTCCACTACCCTCTCCGGCAGGCTCGGTGGGCTGGCCATGCTAAATTGCCCATAGTGTTCAGGGATATGTAGATTAGGGGGATGAGTCTGGGTGGGATGCTCTGAGGGTTGGTATGGACTTGTTGGGCCAAAGGGCCTGTTTCCACACTGTAGGGATTCTATGATCACTGAAGCTGTAGACTCCCACACAAATGGGGAATATTCTATCACACTCTGGACTTGTGCCTTGCAGATGGTAGAGCAGATGGTGACTCACAGCAGGGTTCCTTGCCTCTGACCTGCTATTGTTGCAATAGCATTAACATATACCATTCTTCCTTGAGATGTGCAGCCGGCACAGAAACTTACGAATTCAGAGCAGAAATAGACCACTCAGCCCCTCACATGTGCCCCGCCAAGGATGAAACTTACAGAATTCTAAAAGGCTTTGGTACAGTGGACTTGGAGAAGTGGAAGTAGCTGAGATCAGGACCAAAGGGCACAACATTAGAGTGAAGGGGCAACCCTTTCAAACTGAGACAAAGAGGAATTTCTTCAGCCAGAGGGTGGTGAATCAGTGGAACTCACTGCCGCAGAGGGCTATGGATGCCAAGTCTAGGAATACATTCAAGATAGAGATTGATAAATTCTTTCTTAGTAAGGGGATCAAAGGTGATGGGGAGAAGGCAGGAGAATGGGTTGAGAAACACAGCCATGATTAAATGACAGAGCAGACTTCAAGAGCCAAATGGCATAATTCTACTCCTATATCTTATGATCTTGTACTAATTGAAGCCTGAATAAATACTTGCTTCAGTCTACACATTAGAAAAAACTAATAGCATTCCAAAATTGTAACATAATCAAGGAGGAGATGGAGAGGAAATAAAGACAATACTTATCACTACAGAAAAACTGCTATGCTCGAGAAATTAATGGGGCTAAAGACCAGTATGTCCCTTGGATCTGATGGGATGCACTCTGGGGTATTCAAGGAGGTAGCTACAGAGATATTGGATGTACAGGTAAGCTTTCAATAATCCTTAGACTGTGGAAAACTCATTCAGGATTGGAAAACTGCCAAATAAACAGCTTCATTTAAAAAGGAATGGAGACAAAAAAAACAGATAACTATCAGTCAGTGAGCTTAACATCTGTTTTGGGAAAAATTTGGAGTCCAAAAAGGATATAATAGCAGAGCATTTAGAAATGCATAATACGATTAAGCAGAGTCAGCATATCTTCATGAAGAGGAAATCAGTAGAATTCTTTGAGGAGGTAACAAGCAGAATAGATAAAGGGGAAGCAGTGATGTAATATATTTGGATTTTCAGACATTACCACACATTATGCTGCTTTGTAAGACAACAGTCAATGGTGTTGATGCTACGTATTAGCATGTAGAGAGGATTTGCTAACAAATGGAAGGTAGAGATTTAGGATAAGAATGCCATTTTCAGGACAGCAACCTATAACTAGTGGAGTGCCACTGGGATAAGTACTTGAGTCACAACTATTTACAAGATATATTCATGACTTACATGAGGAAACTGAATGTTCTAGAGCCAAGTTTGTGGATGACACAAAAATAGATGGGAAGTCAAATGATGAAGATAGAGTCAAAGAACAGAGAACAATACAGCACAGGAACAGGTCATTCAGCTCTCCAAGTCTGCACCGACACATTTTGCCCTTCAATATTAAAACTGTCTTCCCTTAGAGGCTCTGTATCCCTCTATTCTCTTCCTATTCATGTAATCGTCTAGATGTTTCTTGAACACTGCTATTGTGTTGGCTTCCACCACCTCTTCTGGCAGTGCGTTCCAGGCACTCACCACCATTTGTGAAACACCTGCCTCAAACATCTCTTTTACACTCCCCTGCTCCCCACACCTTGAACCTGCGTCCCCTAGTAACTGATCTCTCCACTCTGGGAAAAAGCCTCATACTTTCCACTCTATCCATGCCATTCACAATCTTATTAACTTCTCTCAGGTCACCCTGTGTTCCAGTGAAAACAAACCCAGCCTAGCCAACCTTTCCTCATTGCCAACATCCCCCATACCTGGCAACATACTGATAAACTTTTCCTGTACCCTTTCTAAAGCATCACATCCTTCTGTTAGTGTAGTGACCAGAACTGTA
Organism: Rhincodon typus; assembly: GCF_021869965.1. Classification (NCBI taxonomy): domain Eukaryota; kingdom Metazoa; phylum Chordata; class Chondrichthyes; order Orectolobiformes; family Rhincodontidae; genus Rhincodon; species Rhincodon typus. Next base: position 12,114 of record NW_025968521.1, on the reverse strand, counting down.
TGCAATATTCCAAGTGTGGCCTAACTAAAGTTCTATACAGCTGCAGCATAACTTGTCTATCCTTATACTCAGTGCCTCTTTCAATGAAGAGGAGCATGCCATAGGCCTTTTATTACTACCTTATCTACGTGCGCTGCCACCTTCAGTGATCCAAGGACCTGTACACGCAGATCCCTCTGCATATCAATACTCCTAAGGGTTCTGCCATTCACTGCAGAATTTCCATCTGTACTTGACCTTCCAAAATGCATCACCTCGCATTTGTCCTGATTAAACTCCATCTGCCATTTTTCTGCACATGCCTCCAACTGATCAACATCCTGCTGTATACTCTGACAATCCTCCTCACTATCTGCAACCCCACCAATCTTTGTATCATCCACAAACTTACTAATTAGGCCAAGTCACGGTTTCCTCCAAATCATTTATGTAGACCACAAACAGTAGAGGTCCCAGCATTGATCCTTGTGGAACACCACCAGTCACAAACCTCCATTCCAAAAAGCTTCCACCTATGACTAAGCCAGTCATAGAGGTCTACAGCATGGAAACAACCCATAGTCCCAACTTGTCCATGCACCCAGCTTTCACAATTAATCCAGTCCCATTTGCCTGTGTTTGGTCCATATCCCTCCATACCTATTCCATCCATGTAATTGTGCAAATGTTTCTTGAAAGACAAAACTGTACTTTCTCCACCAAGATCATAGAATCCCTACAGTGTGGAAACAGGCCCTTTGGCCCAACAAGTCCATACCAACCCTCAGAGCATCCCACCCAGACTCATCCCCCTAATCTACATATCCCTGAACACTATGGGCAATTTAGCATGGCCAGCCCACCGAGCCTGCCGGAGAGGGTAGTGGAGTCGGCCTCATTAGGGGCATTTAAGCGGCTATTAGATAGGCATATGGATGATAGTATAAGGTAGCAGTGGAGGTTAGATAGACCTTAGGTATAGGGTAAAAGTTCAGCACAACATCCTGGGCCGAAGGGCCTGTACTGTGCTGTACTGTTCTATGTTCTATTACCTCAGGTACCCCATTCTAAACACTCACCACCCTCTGTGAGAACAAACTGCTCCTCTGGACCCTTTTGTATCTTTCCCCTTTCACCTTAAACCTACGCCTTCCAGTTTTACGTTCCCTTACCATTGGGAAAAGTTGTTGGCTATCTACCTTATCTATGCCACTCATGATGATATACACCTTTATTTGGTCACCCCTCAGTCTCCTACACTCCAGGGGAAAAAAAATCCCAGCCTATCCATCCTCCCCTTATATGTCAAACCTTCCAGTCCAGGTAGCATCTTAGTAAATCTTTTCTGCACTCTTTATAGTTTAATAATTTTGGCAATAATATTATTTCTATAGTAGAGAGACCAGAACTACACACAGTACTCCAAATGTGGCCTCACCAATCTCTTGCACAGCTGCAACAAGACCTCCCAACTCTTGTACTTAATTCTCTGACTGATAAAGGTAGGCATGCCAAAAAAATTCATCACCCTGTCTACCCCGACACCATTTTCAAGGACCTATCAACCTGTATCCCACATCTCTTTGTTGTATAACACTGCCCATGGCCCTAACAATGATTGTGTAAGTTCTGCCCTGGTTTGCCTTACCAAAGTGCAACATCTTGTATTTATCTAAATTAAATTCCATCTGCCATTCCTCAGCCCATTGGCCCAGACCATCAAGATCGTGATGTATTCCCAGATAACCTTCTTCACTGTCCACTATATCACCAATCTCTGTGTCATCGCAAACTTAGTAACCTCCTAAATTCTCATCTGAATCATTTATATAAATGACGAATAACAGTGAACCCAGCACCAATCCCCATGACACCCTGCTGGCCACCAGCCTCCACCCTCTGTCTTCTACCTTCAAGCCAATTTATATCCAATTGGCTAGCCCTCCCTAGATCCCATAAGATTTAACCTTACTTTGGATCACGTGGAGTCTGCAGAGGAATACAGACAGGTTAAGCGAGTGGGCACAAATCAACAGACGGCAGAGGAGGCAGTGGCCTAGTGGTATTATCGCTGAACTGTTAATCGAGGAACCCAGATAATGTTCTTGGGACCTGGGTTTGAATCCTGCCACAGCAAATGGTGGAATTTGAATTCAATAAATATCTGGAATTAAGATTCTAATGATGACCATGAATCCATTGCTGATTGTTGCGAAAAACCCATCTGGTTCACTAGTGTCTTTTAGGGAAAGAAACTGCCATCCTTACCTGGTCTGGCCTACATGTGACTCCAGACCCACAGCAACGTGGTTGACTCTTAACTGCCTTCTGGGCAATTAGGGATAGGCAATAAATGCTGCCTAGCCAGCAATGCCCTCATCCCGTGAATGAATAAAGAAAAATAAATAATATAGGGAAATTTGATGTTAGGCAGTTTGGCAAAAAAAAGAGGAGCAGAGTATTATTTAAATGGATAAAGACTGCAGAAAGTGACAGACGAGGAATTTGGGAGTCCTTGTTTATAAATCACAAACTGCATCCAAGTTCAGCAGGCAATAAGGAAGGCAAATTGAATGTTGGCCTTTATTCCAAAGAGAATGAAGGTTTTGCTAAAATTGTACATGGTACTTGTTGATCACGACTTGGATACTGAAGAGTTTTGGGTCCCTCAAACAGGAAAAGATATGACGACATTGGAATCAGTCCAGAAAACGGTTCATTAAGCTAATACCAGGTAGGGAGGAACATTCCTATGAGGACAGGTTGAAAAGACTGGGCCTGTACTAGTTTTAATGTAAAAGAATGAAAGGTGACCTTATTGAACACACAAGATTCTCAGGGAACTCGACAGGATAGATGTGGAAAGGTTGTGGGAGGGTCTGGGACCAGAGGGCATAATCTTAGAGCAAGTGATCACACATTTACAACAGAGATGTGAAGGAATATCTTTTCTCAGTAGGGAGTGAGTCTGTGAAATTCTTTGCCGCAGTTGTCAAAGCTGTAAGGGTTGTTATATATGTTCAAGGCTGAGATAGACAGATTTTTAATCAGTAAGGAATGAAGGGTTTTGGGGAAAAGGCAAAAAAATGGAGCTGCAAATTATCAGATTATCTATGATCTCATTGAATGGTTGGTCAGATTCACTGGGCTGAACAGCCCATTTCAGTTCTGAGAAAAGGTCACTGACCTGAAACATTAACTTTGATTTCTCTTCACAGATGCTGCTAGATCTGCTCAGGTTTTCCAGCAACTTCTGTTTTTGTTTCTGGGCACCAATTTAAGACTGAGATGAGGAGAATTTCTTCTCTCTGAGGGTCGAGCCTTCACAATTCCTTGTGGGGGCTGTGTCCTTGTATATATTTAAGACTGAGATAGACAGATTCTTGATCAGTAGGGGAATCAAGGGTGACAGGGAAAAGGATACAAAGTGGAGGAGAAGGCTCAAGGGGCCAAATAGCTTAGTCCTGTTCCTACTTCTTCTAATCTAAGTTTCTCTCTCCATTTTACCTCATAATTTAAGTATTCTTCGCACATTACTGGGTGTTCAACAGCGAAGACAAACACAATATCTGTTCACTGCTTCTGCTATTTCCTTGGTTTCATGATTAATTCCCCAGCCTTAATCTCTATGAGACCAATACACGCTTTATGCAATTATAAACTACAATGTAGCAATGGTCACGAGCAGCAAGAGAAAAATTTACCTGATAGGCAACTTCATATAGACAGCCATCTTTTCCAGCAAGGAATATACGGCCAGTATCTGTGGCAGTGATTGCCAGTAGATAGGTATTGTCCGTGGGAATAGAGTACAGGGGATCTGGTAGGAGTTGCATCCCTCCACATATATTGTCGCTTAGGATTCCCAGTCCTTAGGAAAAAAGCAAGTGAATTATTGCAGATATAATAAAACCTCATTTCAGTTTTGCTTTCCACAAAGCCACACTGATGGCCACTTTATAGGAGGGATGTGATAGCAGTGAAGAGGGTGCAGAGGATATTGCCTGGCTGAACAGTTTAAGTTACAGAGAGAGATTGGGCAAACAGTTCTGCAGAAGGTTCACCAGACCCTAAACATCGACTTTGCTTTCATTCCACAGATGCTGCCCGATCTGTTGAGTCATAGGATCCGACAGTGCAGAAAGAGGCTAACTGAGTCTGCACCAACCCTCCAAACAGCATCTCACCCAGACCTAGCCCACAACCCTATCCCTGCAACCCCACATTTACTATGGCCAATACACCTAACCACCACATCTTTGGGCTATGGGGAAAAAAGCTTGAGAGCCAGAGCAAAGCCACACAGATACAGGGACAACATGCAAACTCCACACACACAGATGCCCAAGGCTGGAAATGAACCTGGGACCGTGATACCTTGAGGTAGCAGTGCTAACCACTGAGCCACCATGCCGCTCCTCACACCACCCCTTTCTCCACCTATTTCTCTTTTCATTTTCGCCAGACTGGGGCTGTTTTCCTTAAAGCAGAAGAGACTGAGAGGGGACCTGATTGAAATGTCCAACATTATGGGGGCAAAATAGGAAGAAATTTTATCCCTTGACTGAGGGATCAATGACAGGAGCATACATTTAAGGGGCAGAAGGCTTAGAAGAGATATGTCAAAAAACATTTTCACCTGGAGGGTGTTGGGAATCTGGAACTCTCAGCCTAAAAGTGCGGTAGAAGCAGAAACCCTCACTACATTTAAGAAGTGGTTAGATGTGCACTTGTGGTGCCAAGGCTATGGATCAAGTACTAGAAAATGGGATTAGAATTGTGTATGCTTTTTTGACTGGTGCAGACAACAGGCCAAAGGGTCTTCTTCTGTACTGTTGATCTCCCTAACTCTGTGACCCAAGGCAAGTAGGTAATTACTGATACAGATGTCCAGAAAGCTCTGCATCACCTTAGTTCTTAAACATAACCAGCCAGCCCACACATTGCAGTGAGGGGATCAATCTGAAGCTTAAAACAAAATATTTAGTCCTAAGTGTGTTTTGCCATTCAACAAGATCATGGCTTAACTGCAGCTAACTCCAACCTGGTACCAACCTGGTTGTCAATATTTTTGGATAACAGAAATCCATTAATATCAGACTTAAAATTTAACAACTAAGCATGCATTGTGCTGTAAGATACAATTAAAATACGACGTAACATCATACATTTCAGATGTTTCAATTTTGAGGAAGTGGCACACAGATTGTGTGCGTGTGTCTGAAGAGGTTTAATGATTAACTTGAAGTATCTCTCTAGCCATGGTGACTTACTTTAACAGTATTAGAGAGACACATAAATGAGAATAATTAGGTTTTATTTATATTGGGAGAGTTTATGGTTGTATGAAGAAAATAGTCCAGCGCATTAGACATTCAATTTAAAGATGCTGAAATTGTTTTTTTCGAGCTTGGAGAAACACCAATAGCTGGGGTAAAAATTCTTCAGCTTCAGTTTTGGGTAATTTGCATAAGCCTTGGTTGAACCAGGATATGTAAAACATATGCTCCTGAGACAAGGAAGGAGATTTACAACTACCAAGAGAAAGGTTATTTTCACTATCAGGAATTTAGTTTAAAAATTCCTGACTGGATATGCGTAGTATCTGACATGTCCAATAATTTCATCAGCTGGGAATATAACAGCATTGATTGCCGTTTGCAGGAGGGTGCCATATTTCAACCGTTACGAGTGTGTGGAAAGCATTTCCAAACTTCACTTTGGAAGGGTCTGCCTATAATTTTTAGACAACACCACTTCATACAAGAGTCACCATCCAGTGGTCTAACCAAACCTTTTCACATCAAAGCAGAATTCAATGAGATAACAGATTGGTGGTGTTGTGGATATTGAGGAGGCCTATCAGAAGATACAGCAGGATACAGTGCAGTTGGAGGCATGGGCAAAAAAATGGCAGATGGAGTTTAATCTGGACAAATGAGAGGTGATGCATTTTGGAAGTGCAAATACGGGTGAAAATTATACAGTGAATGGCAGCACTCTTAGGGGTATTGATTTGCAGCCGGATCCAGATGTGCAGGTCCACAGATCACTGAAGGTGACAGAGCAGGTAGATAAGGTTATATAAAAGGCCAGTGGCATGCTTGCCTTCATTGGAAGGGGCATTGAGTACAAGGATAGACAAGTTATGCTGCAGCTTTATAGAATTTCAGTTAGGCCACACTTGCAATATTGCACACAGTTCTTGTCACCACACTACCAGAAGGATGTGGGTGCTTTTGAAAGGATTTACCAGGACATTGCCGAGTATGAGGGATTTTAGCTACGACGAAAGGTTGGAAAGGCTGGGTTTGGTTTTATTGAAACGAAGAGGTTGAGGGGCAATCTGATAGTAGTTTATAAGTTAGTGAATAGCATGGATAGAGATTTTTTCCCCGGGGTGGAGGGGTCAATTACTAAGACACAGGTTTTACGGTGTGTGGGGGGCAGGGGGGTGCACTGCAGGGGTTCAGTTTAAAGAAGATGTGTGAGGCAACTTTTTCACCTATCGCAGGTGCTAAGTGTCTGGAACGTGTTGCCAAAGGAGGTGGTGGATGCAGACACAACAGCAGCATTCACAAAGCACCTGGACAAATACATGAACAGGAAAAGAAGACAGGGATTTGGATCCTGTAAGTGAAGATAGTTTTAATATGGCAGGGCAAAATGAGTCAGCGCAGGCTTGGAGGGCTGAAGTGCCTGCTCCTGTGCAGTATTTCTTTCTGTTCTAATTCCATGGCACACCCACGTTTTTCATACTGCATGCACAGTATCAGAAATCTAGACACATGTGGCTCTGGAAGCTTGCTCACGTGCAGTTTTTCAGAGTGCCTGGTGCTAGCCTTCAAAAACAGACACCCAGGCTTCGGAGATTGGAAGCACAGGCATTTCGAACACAAGAACCAGGAGCAAGAGTAGGCCATCTGGCCCCTCGAGCCTGCCCCGCCATTTAATAAGATCATGGCTGATCTTTGAGACTCAGCTCCACTTACCCGCCCACTCACCATAACCCTTAATTCCTTTACTGTTCAAACATTTATCTAGCCTTGCCTTAAAAACATTCAGTGAGGTAGCTTCAACCATTCACTGGGCAGGGAATTCCACTGATTCACAACTCTTTGGGTGAAGAAGTTCCTCCTGACCTCAGTACTACATCTGCTTCCCTTTATTTTGAGGCGATGCCCTCTAGTCTTAGTTTCATCTGCTAGCGGAAACAACCACCCCGCCTCCACCTTATCTATTCCCTTCATAATCTTATATGTTTCTATAAGATCTCCCCTCATTCTTCTGAATTCCAATGAGTATAATCCCAGCCTACTCAGTCTCTCCTCATAATCCAACCCTCTCAACTCTGGAATCGACTGAGTGAATCTCCTCTGCACCCCCTCCAGTGCTAGTATATCTCTTCTCAAGTAAGGAGACAAAAACTGCACACAGTACTCCAGGTGTGGCCTCACCAGAACCCTATACAGCTACAGCATAGCCTCCCTGTTTTTAAACTCTAACCCTCTAGCAATGACAGACAAAATTCCATTTGCCTTTTTAATCACCTTCTGCACCTGCAATCCCACCTTCAGCGATTCATGCACAAGGACACCCAAGTCCCTCTGCACAGCAGCGTGCTGCAATTTTTTCCCATTTAAAACATAGTCCATTTTGCTGTTATTCCTACCAAAATGGATGACCCCACACTTATCAACATTGTACTCCATCTGCCAGACCTTTGCCCACTCACTTAGACTATCTATAGACTCTGCAGACTTTCAGTGTCTTCTGCACACTTTGCTCTACCACTCACCTTAATGTCATCTGCAAATTTTGACACACCACACTTAGTCCCCAACTCCAAATCATCTATGTAAATTGTAAACAATTGCAGTCCCAACACTTGCAGTCCCAACACTGATCCCTGAGGCACACCACTAGCCACTGACCGCCAACCAAAAAAATACCCATTTACTCCTACTCTTTGCTTTCTACTAGTCAACCAATCCTCTATCCATGCCAATACATTACCTGTAATACCGTGTAACTTTATCTTATGTAGCAGCCTTTGGTGTGGCACCTTGTCAAATGCCTTCTGGAAATCCAGATACACCACATCCAGAGGTTCCCCATTGTCCACCATGCAAGTAATGTCCTCAAAGAATTCCACCAAATTAGTTAAACATGACCTACCGTTCAGGAAGCCATGCTGGGTGTTCCCAATGGGACAATTTATATCCAGATGTCTTGCTATTTCTTCCTTAATGATAGATTCAAGCATTTTCCCCACTACCGAAGTTAAGCTAACTGGCCTATAGTTACCTGCTTTTTGTCTACTTCCTTTTTTAAACAATGGCGTCACATTGGCTGTTTTCCAATCTGCGGGAACCATCCCAGAGTCCAGTGAATTTTGGTAAATAATTACTAGTGCATTTGCTATTTCCCCCATCACCTCTTTTAATACCCTGGGATGCATTTCATCAGGGCCAGGAGACTTGTCTACCTTTAGCCCCATTAGCTTACCCAGCACTGCCTCATTTCATCAACGTTCAGGTCAAATGACGCTGCTTCCTGCAAGTTTCACACCACACCTATAACTATTAGAGCATATTAGTGTGCCAGAACTTTTTACATTCATTCACGGGATGAGGGCGCCACTGCCGAGGCCAGCATTTACTTCCTATCCCTAATTGCTCAGAGGGCAGTCAAGAGTCAACCACATTGCTGTGGGTCTGGAGTCACATCTATGTCAGGGGAGGCAATGGCCTAGTGGTATTATTGCTGGACTGTTAATCCAGAGACCCAGATAACATTCTGGGGATCCAGGTTCGAATCCCGCTATGGCAGATGGTAGAGTTTGAATTCAATAAAATACCTGGAATTAAGAATCTAATGATGACCATGAATCCATTGCTGATTGTCGGAAAAACCCATCTGGTTCACTAATGTCCTTTAGGGAAGGAAATTGCCGTCTTTACCTGGTCTGGCCTACATGTGATGCTCGACCCACAGCAACGTGGTTGACTCTGAACTGCCCTCTGGGCAATTAGAGATGGGCAATAAATGCTGCCTGGTCAGCGACGCCCTCATCCCATTAACAAGTAAAGAAAAAAAATCAGGTAAGGATGGTAGTTTCCTTCCCTAAAGGACATGAGTGAACAAGATAGTTTTTTCTGACAATCGTCAATAGATTCATGGTCATCATAAGACTCTTAATTCTAGATTTTCTCTGGAATAACAGTCCAGCCATAATACCATTAGGCCACCACCTCCCTGAAGCTTAATTACAGCTGTTTATCGCTGAATCAGAGGATTACAGAATAGTTACAGGAGGCCCTTCCGACCTTGTCCTTTCCAGCTCCCTGAAAAAGCAATGCAGCTGCTTCCATTCCCCTGCTTTTTCCATGGAGCTCTGCAAGCTGTTTTCCCCTTCAGATAATGATCTTATTTCCATTTAAAACCTGCAGTTGAACCTGCCTCCACCACACTGTCAGGCAGTGCATTTTAGACCCTAACCATGGACTATGGAAAATTCTTTTCCTGCTGTTGCTGTCCCTCTTGCCACCAATGATCTGAAACTGCCATTGTCTAGTTCCAGATCCTTCCAACATAGGAATAGTTTCTTCCCAAATATTCTGTACAGACCCCTCATGATTTTGAATCAAATCTCCTTCTCCAAGGAGGTCTGCCCCTGTTTGTCCAAATCAGTCCACAGAAGTGAAACTGTTCACCTCAGAACCATTCTGGTGAATATTCTCCGCACCTTGTTTAATGCCTTCACATGCTTCCTTAAATGCAGTGCTCAGAACTGAATGAAGCATTCTAGTTAAGCATTAGAATACAAAGGCCAGTGTTCCATTAAAAGGTTTGAAATAATTTCTGCACCTGTCTGAGAATTGGTGAAGCTGACTCCCAGGATCACAATGTCAACAGGAGTGGTCAGTACAAGGAGCTGTTGGATGTGAGGCTGGAATATGCCTAGAAACACAAGTTAGAATTTTCATTACAAAGCTGAACAGATGCACTGGACCTAATGTCAGGATCAGACACACAATGGCACAGTCCATCCCTAGCATCTGAAACAAACAGATTCATTCAAGAATATTGACAGCCATTCATCAAACCAGATCTACTTTTGTCATAGATTTCATCACAAGCAGCAGTGTCCAGTCCATCGCCCTATCCTGAGCAGCAATCTCCAGTTGTACCCACAGAGAGGAACACATACTTAACGTGGCCATAGAGGGAGGGTAATGAAGTCTCAGCCCCATGCTTCTGTGACAGTGTGTTAAAAAAATCAACTCGGACTCCAGGTAAACAGCCGTTCTGGGTTTGGATTGCAAAGAATGACAAGCAGTTTTCTGGTATCTGGCTGTGCTCCTCAGAATTTGGGATCAGAACAGGTGATTTACCTCGTCTAGGTTTTACTAGTCCCACCGAGAGAATCGTTTCACTCAGTCCATCAAAATAAGCCAAATCGCCCCTGAAAATAAAGCAATAAAAAGCTTGAAGAGAATAACAGACACCATATCGATGGATAAAGCCACTCAACACAATCACTTCATGCAGATGCTTTTGCTGCACATAGACATCCTTCTAGTAATGTTGCCCTGTCCTAGTCCCACCAAAAAGTTGTCAAATGGACTCAAGTTGTTTTAGAAAACAGCTCACTTACAGAAGTGGCCTGAGAAGTAGTGGATGCGTTGGTAGTCATCTTTCAAGATTCTACAGACTCAGGAACTATGGTTTGGAAGGAAACCAATGTAATCCCACTATTTTAAAATAAACTTAAGAGGTGAAAAAGGGAATGGTAGACCAGTTAGTCTGCTACCAGTAATGGGGAAAATGATGGAGTTTATTACAAAAGATTCAACAGGAGAGCACTTGGAAAACAGTGACTGGATTGGACAAAAACAGCAGGAATTTACTGTGAGAAATCACGTTTGTCAAATCGACTGGAATTTTGTGAGGATGTAACTAGTGGAGTTGATTCTGGGAGGTGGGGAGCAGCCATGTAGTTTATTTCGCTTTTCAGAAGGCATTCAATAAGGTCCCACGTAAGAGATAAGCATGTAAAATTGTAGCTCATGGGATTGGAGGTCATGTATTGAAATGGATTATGAACTGACTGGGAGACAGGAAACAAAAAGAAGGAATAAACATGTTATTTGCTAAGTGGCAGCCAGTGACCAATAGGTACTGCAGGGATCAATGCTTGGATCCCAGCCGTCCACACTATACAGTAAAAATTTAGTATGAGCAAATGAAATGCAATATCTTCAGATTTGAAAATGACACAAAGCTGGGTGGGAGGATAAATTACGAGGATGATGTACAGATGTTTCAGCAGGATTATGGAAACATTGAGTGATTGCACCGCATTGGCCATGCATGTGCCCAATGTGGGTAAACGTGAGGTTAGAAAAAAGAATAGTACAACACAGTCTATTCCGCCCACCAAGTTGGCACCGATACATGACACGTTTCTGAATTAAAAGCTTTTGCCTCTATATCCCTCTATTCCCTCCCTATTAATGCACCTGTCAAGATACTTCTGAAACAGTGCTTCACATCCACTTCTACCACCTTGGCAGGCAGCACATCCCAAGCACCTACTATCCTCTGTGCAAAAAATATGTGCCTCTCATGTGTCCTTTAAACTTTCCCTTTTTACCACAAATCTATGTCTCCTGTATTTGACATTTCTACCCTGTGAAAAAGACTCTGATTATCCATTCTAATCATAGAATCATGAATCATAGAATCCCTACAGTGTGGAAACAGGCCCTTCAGCCCAACAAGCCCACACCGGCCCTCAGAGAATCCCACCCAGACCCATCCCCCTATAACCCACCTAATCTACACATCCCTGAACACGATGGGCAATTTAGCATGGCCAGTCCACCTAACCTGCACATCTTTGGACAGTGGGAGGAAACCCACGCAGACATTGGGAGAATGTGCAAACTCCACACAGACTATCGCCCGAGGGTGGAATCAAACCCGGGTCCCTGGCGCTGTGAGGCAGCAGTGCTAACCACTGAGCCACCGTGTCACCCCAAATTGCTAACTACTTCCCACACAATTTTGCAAACTTCTATCAGGTCACCCGTCATCATTAATAACATTAAAGTGAAAACAAATTTGTCC
>NW_025968520.1:0-24316 GCF_021869965.1 Rhincodon typus | reverse complement strand
TTGAGTTTTAGTGTTGTGCCTGTTACCTGTGAGAGGTTCTGTAGCTCCAGGGCTGGTGTGTCTCCTTTAGTATGGATCTGAATCCATTTCAGTATATTGCTCTGTTTCACTTCTGCCTTCCCTCTGTCACTAATAATGTGTGAGCACCTGTATGTTTAATGCTTCTGTGACTCTATCAAATTATGTCTAGATGAGGTTTCCACCACATTTCTTTGATCAAACCCTATGGATTTTGAAGCTTTGTCTTCCCACAGTATGTTTCATAGTCAGGAATTATTCTTAATGCAGTTGTTTTCTGTTCTGTTTCTGAGCTTATATTACCCAACAAGTTCTGCACCCTGTCATTCATTCACCATATCCTGATACATTAACTTTGGATCACTCTCCACAGGTATCAGTAACTGTTGCCAATCCTCAGTTACCTCTGGAGAATTTGATGTTCGACCTTCCTGAACCGTTGCAGGCCGTGTGGTGAAACTGCACTTGCAATGCTATTGGGTAAGGAGTTACCAAAAGATTGTGAAGGATTAGTTTTGTTTTCCAAATGAGCAATTTAAATATTTTCACATTTTTAATTCAATCCAATGATCTGACATATTATACAAGCTTGTCATAAAACAATATTTGATACCAGGCACTTATGGACTTATTAGGACAAGTGACTAAAAACTGGCCAAAGAAGTAGGTTTTAAGGAATATCCTGAACAAACAAAGGGACTTTGAAAATCAGGGATGTTTAGGCAGTAAATTCAAGAGCTTATGACCTTGGAAACTGAAAGCATGAAAAAGGTGGGAGAGTTAAAAACAGAAATCCACAGGAGGTTGGAAGTCAGGAAGAACAAAAAAGAGCTGTAGATGCTTGAAAGTAGTAACACAAACAGAAATTAGAACATAAGAACTAGGAGCAGGAGTAGGCCATCTGGCCCCTCGAGCCTGCCCCGCCATTTAATGAGATCATGGCTGATCTTTGAGACTCAGCTGCACTTACCCACCCACTCACCATAACCCTTAATTCCTTTACTGTTGATTGATGAAATACTCAGCATATCTGGTGGTGCCTGCGGAGAGAAAGCAGAATTATTGTTTTGGGTCCAGTGACACTTCTTCAAATATATCTCAGAGGGTTTTGAGGCTGGACGGACTATCAAAAGAAGGAGGTGTGATGACAACATTTCAAAATAGGGATATGAATTTCAATATCTTGGTGCTCAGCCACCCAGAAAATTTGTATGTTAGTGAGCACAGGATGGCAAAGCACGAAGATATTGAAATGGGTAAGAGTAAACACATGGGCAGCAGATTTTTGGATCACCTCAAGATTATAGGGAAGTGGAATTAAGAAGCCGACCGGGAGTGTGTTTGGGGAGTTAAGTCGAGAGGTAACAAAGGAATGGATGAGAGTTTCAGCAGCAGATGAACTGAGATGCTACTGAAGTTGAAATGGTATGTGATCTTTGTGATGATGGGTGTGGGCGTGAGTAATGTGGTTGGAAGCTCATCTTGGGGTGAAATATTGCACCATGATTGTGAGCAGTGTGTTAGCAGCCAGTTACCAGGGGCAGGGATGGAGTCAGTGGTGAGGGCGTGGAGTTTGGCTGCCAGCCTGGATTGACATTTAGCATCTATTTAAATGTGATCTACACACCTTTTCAGCAGGAACGGACTTGGCAGCAGAACTAAGTTGTGAACCAACTATCAGCTTTATTGAGACAAAGTGTGGAGAAGTATCTGTTATGAAGCAAACTACAGTGACAAACTCAGACAGCTATTTCCAGTTGAATGCGGGTTATACTGCTTATGTCAATAACTAGGCAGTAGAGCAGTGAAACAATTTATTGTAGCTTTTGCAGCCTCGGTCCTCAAACTTTTTCCTCTGTCTTGGGCTTTTATCTTCCAATTCTTGTTGCTTTCCATTGCACAGACCTTTCTTGATAATCTCTTTTATCCTTGTTTTTCTTTGATTAACTTCCCTCTCTGCCCAGTCACAGTTCATATGAACAACACTCACCTCACTTAACCACGTGATGTTCTTCATATTCATAATTATTCTCTTTACATCTTACCTGAGGACTGCTATACCTGTATTTATTATACTTATTTCACCACCATTTCTCTATTCGCTGACACAGCAGTATCAAAAGTGTCCTTAGCTCTGAGCCACAGGAAGCTTTTTCAAACGCGATTTATTAAAAAAAAAACGAAAGAACTGCGGATGTTGTAAATCAGGAACAAAAGCAAAGTTGCTGGAAAAGCTTAGCAGGTCTGGCAGCATCTGTGAAGGCAAAAAACAGAGTTAACTTTTCGGGTCCAGTGACCCTTCCTCAGAACGACTTATTAAAATCCCAGGATCGCTAACGTAACAATCTTTCTAATCTAGTTCTAATTTTCATTTGTCTGAAAATGCAAGATTCTGATGACGATCATGAGGTTCTGATAATGACAACAAGAAGTACTGCGCATGCTCCAGCTCACGATGGAGTCTGGGTGATTGATGTCAGTGCGGGACCAATAGGAGCACAGGGGCGCCGTGGATGACCGGTCGGACGTAGCTGCCCTTCTAACCAATCAGAGTGAAGAAGGAGCGGGACCAGTGTAAACCACGTGATCATCCAGGCGCGCAGTGCAGAGTCGCTGAGACCGAGATTTGTGCAATTGAGGTCAGAGCAGGACACGGTAAAGAAAGAAAAGCGGCAGAAAGCGGGAGGGAAGTGATATTCGTATGGGTTTGGAAGTTTTACAAACACTTAGTGCACGTCGGAAAACACATATTTGAAACTCCCATACTCATGTTTGTAGAAAACAAATCAGCGCCTCAGATGGCGATAGGCCCGTGTGACCGCCACCATCTTTATTGGGGGCAATGATCCGCGGGGCACATGCGCGGGAGCTTTGAAACTTTGAAAGGGCCAAGGTGAAGTTGGTCGCATGCGCAGCCGTCTCTGGTTGAAAGTGAGATAACAAGTTGTGGAGCTGGAGGAACGCAGCAGGCCAGGCAGCATCAGAGGAGCAGGAAAGCTGACGTTTCGAGTCTGGAACCTTCTTCAGAAATGAAAGTGATCGGAGAGGATTTACACAGAGCAAATTCAAACAAGAGAAATGCTACCCGAAGGTTGCAGGAACAGTAACTCATATTCCGCTTGGGAACCCTGCAGCCCAATGGTATCAATGTGGACTTCACAAGCTTCAAAATCTCCCCTCCCTCTACCGCACACCAAAACCAGTCCAGCTTGTCCCCGCCTCCCTAACCTGTCCTTCCTCCCACCTATCCTTTCCTCCCACCTCAACCCCCACCCCCATTTCCTACCTACTAACCTCATCCCGCCCCCTTGACCTGTCCGTTCTCCCTGGACTGAACTAGCTCCTCCCTAACTGCCCACCTACACTCATCTTTACTAGCTCCATCTCCGCCTCTTTGACCTGTCTGTCTCTTCTCCACCTATCTTCTCTATCCATCTTCTATCCGCCTCCTCCTCTCTCCCTATTTATTTCAGAACCCCCTTCCCCTCCCCCATTTCTGAAGAAGAGTCTAGGCCCAAAACGTCAGACTTCCTGCTCCTCTGATGCTGTTTGGCCTGCTGTGTTCATCCAGCTCTACACCTTGTTATCTCAAGATAAATGTTTGTTTCTTCTGGATTTCTTTCCCAGAGTGTGGGATCATAGCAGCAAACACTGCTGTTGCTCACTTCTGTGCTCCCTGATCGCATCTTTGTCGGTATCTAATCTCTTCAGTCTCTGATGATGGATATATTTGATCTCTGTTTAGTATTTTACTGTTACTTTCTTATACCTTTTGGAAATAAATTTTCCACTGCTGCCCACCCGCTGACCATGTGCTGCTCTCTTACCAGGTTAATTTTTGAATGGTATCTTTCACAATCAGGAATTATTTTCCCAGAAAGAGATTGCATTTTCCTTCCATTTCAGACCATCAAATTCTACAGCATTTTTATTACATGTCATTCATTTTGCACTTCTGCAACATTTACTCTGTTTCTCCTTCCACAGATACCAGCAATCGTTGCCAAAGCCCTGTTGCCTGTGGAAAAGGTGATGTTTGACTTTCGTGTACTGCTGCAGTTCGTATGATGAAGGTGCTCCCACAATGCGGTCATTTGAGAAGTTACAGATCATTCATCTAGCGATACTGAAGAGCTGATGGTGTATGTCCAAATCAACAAACAATTTTTATTTTTATCATGTTTATAATTTCACAAAAACATTATCAAGGACCTTTTGATGTAAAGCCACAGATATAAATATTAGGTCAGGTGACCAAAAGCATTACCAAATTCGCAGGTTTTCATGACTTTCTTAAAGAAGGAAAGCAAACCTGAGAGGTTTATCATGGGAATTCCAGGCAATGTTACCTGGCAACTGTAGAAACAGCCTCCAAAAGTGAAGCAATGATTAAACATATTGTTGGAGTCTGAAACTAAATGAGTTGTTGAAGTCTCGAAAGTTGTGTGGTGCAGGGCAATAGGGATCGTCACAGCCAGGAATTAAATCAAGGGTGAGAATTTTAAATTGTTGTTGCTTATAAATAGGAGCCTTTGTGGGTCAGGGAGCACAGCAATAATGGGTGAACAGGTTTTGGTACAAATGAACATGTGTGCAGCAGAATTTTAGATATTCTTGAGATTACAGGGACGTTGAATGTGGGAGGCCGACTGGGAGTGTGTTTTGATAGTGAAGTCTAGAGGTAACACAGGAATAGATGAGAGGTTCAGCAGATGAGCTGAAACTAAGGTGTCATTGTCGGGTCATTGTCACAAGTGGAAATAAGTGGTTTTGGTGCAGGGCTCTGCTGTTACCCTTACCTCACCTCAGGAATTCAGCTGTTTGTGAATTTGTGGATCAAGTCTGTAATAAGATCAGGAACTGAGTGCCCGGCAGAACCCAAACTGAGTGTCACTGAGCAGGTTACTGCTGAGTAAGTGCTGCTTAAAAGCGCTGTTGACGACACCTTCCATCACTTTACTGATGATAGAGAGTAGACTGCTTGAGGGGAAACTGGTCGGGTTGGATTTGCTCTGTGTTTTTGTACTGAACAGACCTGGGCAATGTTCCAAATTGCCGGTAGATGCCAGTGCTGTAGCAGTACTGAAATAGTTTGGCTTGGCGGGTCGCAAACTCCAGAGCACAAGTCATCGGTATTATTGCCAGAGTGTTGCCAGGGCCCATAACCTTTGCACTATTCATCCATTTATTAATATTATTTGAAATGAATCAAATTGGATGAAAACTCACACCTGTGATGCTGGGGAATTCTGGAGAAGGCTGAGATGGATCATCCAATTGGCACTTCTGGCTGAAGGTTGCTGCAAATGCTGCAGTCTTATCTTTTGCATGGATAGGTTGGGATCCTCTGTCAGTAAGGATGGGGATTTTTGGTATGCTTGCTCCAGTGAGTTGTTTAATTGTCCATCACCATTCACGACTGGGTGTGGCAGAACTGCAGAGCTTAGATCTGATCTATTGGTTATGGGGTGGCTTAGCTCTAACTCTTGCTGCTTATGCTATTTGGCATGCAGATAGTCCTGTTTGGTAGTTTTACCAGGTTGGCACCTTATTTTTAGGTATGCCTGGTGCTGCTCCTGGCATGCCCTCCTATACTATCCATTCAACCAGTGTTGATCCCCTGGATCAATGGTGTTGGTTGAGTGCAGGATATGCTGGGCCATGAGGTTACAGATGGTGCTGGAGTAAGTTCTGCTATTGATGTCTCACAGAGCCTCATAGATATCTGGTTTTGAGTTCCTATATCTGTTCCAAGTCTGTCCCATTTAGCCGATGTTAGTGCCACTCAACACAATGGAGGGTATTCTCAAGTTTAAGATGAGGCTTTGTCTCCACAGGACTGTGCGGTGGTCGCTGTTATCAATCCTGTCATGGACAGATGCATCTGCAGCTGGGAAATTTGTGACGATGAGATCAGCTATGTTTTTCCCTTTTGTTGGTTGCGTCACCACCTGCTGCAGTCCCAGCCAGGCAGCTTTGTCCTTTAGGACCCGACCAGCTTGATTGGTAATCTTGCTGCAAATGACTCCTGTTGGTGGACATTGAGTACATTTGGTGCCATTTACACTCTCAGTGCTTCCTCCAAATGCTGTTCAACATAAAGGAGTTTTTTTTAATTAAAATTCACTCTTGGGATGTGGAAATCGCCGGCTGCACCAGCGTTTATTGCAAATCCCTAATTGCCCAGAAGGCAGTTAAGAGTCAACCATATTGCTGTGGTTTGGAGTCACATGTAGTCCAGACCAGGTAAGGATGGCACATTTCCTTCCCGAAAGAACATAAGTGAACCAAGTGGGTCTTTCCTGATAATCGGCAATGGTTTCATGGTCATCATTAGACTCTTAATTCCAGATCATTATTTAATTCAAATTCCACCATTTGCCATGGCAGGATTCGAACCCAGGTTCCCAGAATGTTATCTGGGTCTCTGGATTAATAATCTAGCGATAATAGTGCTGCCGATTTATCAACCGAGGGAGGATGGTACATGATAATCAGCAGGAGCCATGAGACTTCCAGGCGTCAGAGTCAATGTCGAGTACTCTCAGGTGAGATCAATCCAGTCAGAATACCACTGTGTTGCCACGTCTGCCGGGTCTGTCCTGCTCGTGGGGCAGGACTTATCTAAGGACAGTGATGGTGACGTTTGCCATTGTTTGTCAGGTATGATTCCATGCATATGACGCTGTTTCTTGACTAGTCTTTGAGTCAGCTCTCCAAATTTTGCCACTAGTCCCCAGATATTAGGAAGGAGGAGTTTGCGGGGTCGATAGGGCTGATTCTGCAGTTGTCTTTACTAGTGCCCTGGTAGATGCCAAGTGGTCCACCCAGTTTCATTCCTTTGTTGAGACTTTGCAGTGATTTGCAACTGGGTGGCTTGCTGAGGTTGGCAAATTTCTCTTCCTGAAGGACATTAGATATTTTTTTCTGCCATTAGCAATGGTTCCATGGCAACCAATTGATGCTTAATTCCAGTTATTTTTTATTGAATTCAAATTCCACCATCTGCTGAGATGGGATTCGAACCCGGACTGCTGTTGTACATTTTATTATACTGGATAAAAGTTAAATTCATCAGGTTTGTTCAGTCATTTTTAAATATCTCTAACAAAGGCATTGTTTCTTTGCAAAACACTGTCCATCATCCTGTCTCTTCCATCCTCCCCTCCAACAACAAGTGAGGGAGACACATGGAGTTTCTATGTCACTAAGATTGAGACAATCCAATCAGCTGCCTCTGCTGCTTCCCTCTCTTCCACTCGCCCACCAAACCAAAATTGCCTTGCATGTTCCTCCTTGTTTTAGTCCGAAACTTGCATCTTTCTCCAGTCCCGTGTAAAGCCTTATCAGAGCTTATCTTAACCCTTTGACCTATTCTCCTAAACTACAAACATTCTAACTCTCTCTTATTTCTCCTCCTCCTTGCCTCTCCCCCATGCCAATTCACAGGTATTGTTACTTGTTCTGTCTGTTTCTCTTTTCTGGTTATGTCCTTCTCACCCATTCTGTTTAAACCAATGTTTGACCTCACTGTCATTGGAAAATCCCACTCCATGTCCACTCTCTCTTTCCTGTCTGAAATCCATGTAGTCGATGTCCCTCAAGGATCTATCCTTGGCCCATCCTGTTCCTCACCGACATACTGCCAGGAGGTGAGATCTTCCACAAGCACCGTGTTAGGTTTCACACGTATACTACAATGTTCAGATCTAACTCCCCTCAATCACTCTCCTTTGCTCCATTGTTACTCAATTATAAAACTGCTTATCATGCTTCCACTACTTGATTAACTGAAATTTCCTCCAATAACACTTTGTGATAGTTAAACCCACTGCCTTCAGTTGTTATTACAAATTACTTTTCCTTACTACTGTACTGAATCCATCCCTCTCACTGGGAACTGTCTGAGGCTGAACTGCACTCTTCTCAATAATGCTCTCATATCTGGCCTCAAGATGAACATCTTACCATACATATTCTCAATCACAAATGCCAGAAATTTCAATCTCTAAAATGCTCCTTCTCTCCACCTCACTCCAGCTCATTTGCAACTGAAACCCCTTACCCATGTCTGTGTTGTCTTAAACTTGACGATTCCAAAAGAGAACCCTCTATTCTCCGCCTGATCAAGAATCTGCTCCCTCGATGGGAAATATCCCCTCAGCATTTATCTGTCAACTCCCTTAAGAATCCTATATTTTTAATTAGATCATCTCTCATTCTTTGAAAATCTCGTTAGTAGATTCCAAACCTGTTTAGTCTTAGCTTAAAAAATAATCCCTCCAAACCAGTGATCATCCTATTTCATCTTCACTGAAATGCCTCCAGTGAAGTGATATACTTGCTTGAATAAGTGGACCAAAAAAGCTGCTCACATTCCTCCAGATGTTGTCTTACCAGCAATTTGTACATTTGTCCTGAGACACATATTCCAAACTCTTATAATGCAAACACCTTGACATAAGGGATAACATCCCATTGCCCTTCCTGATTACCTGCTGCAACTGTGTGATCTCTTCGTGTTTCCTGCGCAATTATT
Organism: Rhincodon typus; assembly: GCF_021869965.1. Classification (NCBI taxonomy): domain Eukaryota; kingdom Metazoa; phylum Chordata; class Chondrichthyes; order Orectolobiformes; family Rhincodontidae; genus Rhincodon; species Rhincodon typus. Next base: position 15,759 of record NW_025968520.1, on the reverse strand, counting down.
CCTGAGTCCATTTGTGTTGCAGTTTTCCACAGTTTTTACCTTTTAAATAACACTGTGTTCTTCTCAAAACACTTTGTCTTCTCAAAAATGAACAACTTCACATTTTCCCACATTATACTCCATTTGCCAACTTGTCGCCCATTTATCAATATCTCTCCATAAACTGTAACCCTCATGGAACTTGACTGTTATCCCTTTTTTATGAGATCCTCCCTCATTATAATCTTTTTGTTGGGAGCACTGGGCAAGACGACACAGACGTAATTGCTATCTTTTTAAGGGGCATTCTTACGAATGACTGGGAGAAGCTTTCTGTCCATTGTTCAGAATCGAGACAACTTGTCCATCAAGCTGCGTTATCTTTTCCGGCCCAATGCCTCATTGATGAGGCAGTGCAGCAGCACGGAAGGAAAGAAAAGGAAGCGAATCCTGCCGTCTACATCTCACTAACTCTTGGCCATTTTTTGCCATGTGTCAAAGACCTGCTGTTCTGTTCAGTGACATGAAGTTCCAAGGTGGAAACTCCTAGAAACCCAAATAGATTTCCTCCTGAATCAACTGCTGACGTCCACAAGGGATAATGTGTAGCAGGGACAATGCACAGTTAACCTCGGCCAGGAGGAGGGGATGTTGTGAATTTTTACCCTGGACTGACTGTGACGGATTTTATGAGTTTGTGTTACAGAATATTACAAGTGGACTTTCAGGTGGGAAACTCAATAATTGTAACACCAAACTCTGACAGAATTATTCAATTCATCAGGACCTGGATATTCGCATTGTGTGTGAGTATTGTGTTCTTGCTCATTCCCATTTGCCGTGTAAAATTTCTCTGTTAAATCACCCCATTCTCTCAATAGATCTTCCCTAAAACTTTCAATATATGTCCTGTAATCCTTTTTATGATCAGTTGAAGATGTACATTTTATCATCCTAATGTATATCTTTTGTAAACACCTCTATCAAAGGTCCCCTCAAAATCCTTTGTTACAGGGAGAACAATCTCAGTTTCCCCAAACACCTGATTCCCCAATGACTGTTTGCTGTCTATGAGGCACTCATCCGGATTGTGTTGGAACATTTTCCACTTAACTGCATCAGTGCAGCCCCAACAACATTAAAGAAAGTGAATATCCTCCAGACGAAGCACTGTGTCACATTGGTGTCCGATTCACCACATTCAACATTCCCCTGTACACCACTGAGGCACAGTGGCATCACTGTGCCGAAGGTAAAGTCACCATTGTCCTACCTGACCATAGGGCTGGTTTAACCTGAAGATTACCACACCCCAGGCGAAGGGAGAGGTTGAGAAGGAGAGTCCATCTATTGTAAATGGATATTCTCGATATGTACCAGCAACACCCAAGTCACATGAAAGAATAATGTCAAAAATAACCCTAACCATGCAACTAAAAACCCTCTTCCTACAAATCATTCTGTTAAATCTCCTCTGCCCCCAGTCAAGGAGCCTTCCATCCTTCGGAATGTGTGGGTGATCTTTGTTTTGCACAGACTCAGCTAGTCTCTGTTCCTGTCTGTGATGTCATCATCCTGTGACAATTCCACTGAACATCACTGTCTGTAAGGTGGTAGACACAGAGATCCTCATAACATTTAAGACATATTTGGATGCACACTTGTGATGCGAACGCAGACATGTCTATGGGCCAAGTGCTGGAAAATTAGATTAGAATAGTTAGGTGGTGGTTTTTAACCGGCACAGGCTGGATGGGCCACAGAGACTTTTTTCTGTACTGTAGACCTCTGAGACACTTCACATAGGAAGATGCCAACCAATATTTCAAGCCATTTCAGAAAAGGAGATATTAGAATAAATGACTCATGATTGGTCAATGTTTTCGGGAGAAAAGTGAGGTGTAGAGATGAAGCGGTTTACCAGGAAATTCTGGAGCTTGAAGCCCAGGAAATTGAAAGTGCCGTCATCAAGTGGAGGAATAAAAATAGGTTATCATCATAAGGATTCTATTAGAGGAAAGCACATATCATTGAAATTTGTGAGGCTGGAGGATATTAGAGACAAGAAGGGTTCTGAGACTGGAGTAGATTATAAAAAATAGGGAAAAGTATGAGGTTGGAGGAGGTTACAGAAATGGTGAGGATTGTGAGGCTGGATTAGACTTCAAACAAAGGGAGGTTTGTGAGGGTAAAGACAATTACAGAGCTAAGGAAGTTTATATGGGCTGGAGGAATTTACAGAGATAGGAGGGTGTTGAGGCTGGAGGAGATTACAGAGATTTTGAGGTTTGTGAGACTGGAGGAATCTACAGAGATAGTGAGAGTTCTGAGGCGAGAGGGGGATTCCAACGATAGGCAGGTCATGAGGCTGGAGAGGCATTCCAGCGATGTGGAGGGTGGTGAGTCTCGACGGTGATGCCTGCAATAGTGCAGGTAGTGAGGCTCGAGGGTCATTCTCATGATAGGGAGGGTAGTGAGGTTTGAGGTATGATTCCTGCGATAGGGAGGGTGGTGAGGCTCCAGGGTGGATTATCGTCTAAACAGCACAGTGGTGTACTTACAGCACATGGAGTGCAGCAGTTATAGAAAGTAGTTCACCACCACTTTCTCCAAATCAAATAAAAATGGGCAATCAATATTAGTCTGGGCAGCAAAGACCACATCCCATAAGTAAATTAAAATTATGATGGGTTTCTGGTTTGGAGAGAGCCAGCAGAAGCTCAGATAATTCTCCTTGGGGCTGATGAGCAATGATTTTTTTCAAGTAGTAGATTTGTTTCCAGGATATTTGTTTGCAGAGAGAGAAAAATTATTAACATTGTGGCAACATTTGGTAACCGCAGAATACAACATTCAGATAATTGGCAAATAATGCAGGGTGAAAATGTGAAGATACTTGACTCAGCAAGTTTCCAGGATCTGGAACAGTCTGAATGGCAGCTGGATGCAGATTCAGCAGTTATTCTCAAAAGAGATTTGGGATTTAACTTTTCAAGGAATGATCAAGAGGGCCGTGGACAAATGGCGGGGGAATTGGGTCAGATTTGCAGCACCTCTCGAGTGAGAGTGAAGCCTTTGACAGGGTCCACATGGTAGACTAATTAGTAAAGTTAGATCACAAGTGATTCAGGAAGGGCGTGCGAATTGGAAACAAAATTGGCTTAGTTGTAGGAGAGAACGTGGTGCTGGTGGATTTTTCGAGTGGAGTTCTGTGACCAGCGGTGTTCCACAGCAATCGGTATAGGGTCCACTTTTGTTTCTCATTTATATTAATGATTTGGATAAGAATTTAAGGAACAAGATTAGTAAATTTGCAGATGATACTAGAATTGGTGGTTTAGTGGTTAGTGAAGGTTATGTAAGATGACAGCGAGATCTTGATCAATTGGGTGAATGGGTTGAGGATAGGAAGATGAAGTTCAATTTGAATAAATGTGAGATATGGTATTTTGGAAAAATGAACAAGGGTAGGACTTACACAATTGATGGTTGCACCCTGGGTGGTGTTGTGGAACAGAGAAATGCTGAGACTCAGGTCCGTAATTCTTTGAAGTTTATGTAGACAGGTAGACAGGGTGGTTAATAAGTTGTTTAGCACACTTGCCTTCTTTGCTCAGACCTTTCAGTATAGGAGTTGGGATGTTATGTTGAGGTTGTACAGGACATTGGTGAGGCTTCATTTGAGGTATTGTGTGCAGTTCTGGCCGCCCTGTTACAGGAAGAATATGATTATTAAACTGGACACAGTTCAGGAAAGACTTGCTGGAATGTTGCCAGGAATGGAGGGCTTGATTAACAAAATAGACTGCCAAAGCTAGGAGTTTTCTCACTGGAGCATAGGACATTAAGGGGTGACCTTACAGAGGTTTATAAAATCATGAGGGGCACAGATTATGTTAATAGCAAGGGTTTTTTTTATTTTTTTCCCCTAGGTTGGGGGATTTCAAGACAAGGGAACATATGGGTAAGGTGAGAGGTGAAAGACATATTAAAAAAAGACATGAGGGACATTTTTTTTTACAGTGGTTCATGTGTGGAACGAACTTTCAGAGGGGGTGGTGGATGCAGGTACAGTCGCATTGTTTAAAAGACATTTGAATAAGTACATGTTTAAGAAAGGTTTAGAGGGATATATGCCGGATGCAGGCAGATGGGTTTAGTTTAAATATAAAACTTACATGTTTAATATAAATTTCGAAGTTCTAAATTGGAGTAAGGCCAACTTTGACAGTATTGGGCAAGAACTTCCAAAAGATGATCAGGAGAGACAATTCGCAGGTAAAGGGATGCTTGGAAAGTGGGAGGCCTTCAAAAATAAAATAAGGAGAGTCCAGAGACAGTATGTTCCTGTTCATGTGAAGGGCAAGGCTGGTAAGTGTAGGGGATACTGGATGTCTAGAGAAATTGAGGATCGAGTCAAGAAAAAGAAGGCAACACATGTCAGGTATTGACTGCAGGAATTGGATCAATCCCTCGAAGTATAAGGGCAGTAGCGTATACTCAAGGGAAATCAGGAGGGCGAAAAGGAGACATGAGCTGTCTTTGGCAAATAGGGTTAAGGGGAATCCCAAGAGATTCTGAAACTACATTGAGACAAAAAAGCAGCCAGGGAGAAAATAGGGCCCCTTTAAAGATCAACAAGGCTGTCTATGTGTGGAACTGCAGGCTGAGATAGTAAATGAGTATTTCGCATTAGTATTTACTACAGAGAAGGATATGGAAGCTAGAGAACTTGGAGACATAAATAATAAGTCGTGAAAAGTGTCCATATTACAGATGACTAGGTGCTGGACGTCTTAAAATGAATAAAGGTGGATAGGTCCCTGGCACCTGATCAGGAGTTATCCACAAACTCTGGGAGAAGCTAGGGAAGTAATTGCTGGGCCCCTTGCTGAGATATTTGTATCACTGATAGACACTGGTGAGGTGCCAGAAGACTGCGTGGCTAATGCGGTGCCATTCTTTAAGAAAGTTGGTAAGGAAAAGCCAGGGAACTATCGACCGGTGAGCCTGATGTCAGTGGTGGGTAAATTGTTAAAGGGGATTCTGAGCAGAATTTGCATGTGTTTGGAGAAGCAAGGTCTGATTAGGGATAGTCAACATGGCTTTGTGAGTGGGAAATGTTGTCTCACTAACTTGATTGAGATTTTTGAAGAAGTGACTTAGAAGATTGATGAAGGCAAAGCAGTGGACATTGTCTGTATGGACTTCAGCAAGGCATTCACCAAAGCTCCACATGATAGACTGGTTAGCAAGATTTGATCAAATGGAATCCAGGGAGAGTTAGCTATTTGAAACAAAATTGGCTTGAAGGTCGGAGACAGGATCATGGTGGAGGGTTGTTTTTTTCAGTCTGGAGGTCTATGAACAGCAGTGTGCTGCAAGGATCGATAGAACATAGAACATAGAACATTACAGCGCAGGACAGGCCATTCAGCCCTCGATGTTACGCCGACCTGTGAAACCAATCTGAAACCGATGCTGGGTCCACTGCTTTTTGTCATTGATATAAATCATTCAGAATGAATATTGGAGGAATGGTTAGTAAGTTTGCAGATGACACTAAAATTGTTGGTGTAGTAAACAGCAAAGAAGTTTACCTCCAAGTACAATGGGAACTTAAACAGATGGGTCGATCGGCCAAGGAGTGACAGAAATAAGTTTAGTTTGGATAAGTGTGAGATATTGCGTTTTGGTAATGAAAATCAGGGCAGGACTTAAACACTTAATGATGAGGCCCTGGGGACTGTTACGCAACAAAGACCCCTTGGGGTGCAGGTGCACAGTTCCTTGAAGGTAGATTGCAGGTACAGAAGGTAGTGAAGATGATGTTTGCTATGCTTGCATTTATTTGTCAGTGCATTGAGTATAGGAGTTGGGAGGTCATGTTATAGGCTGAACAAGATATTGATGATGCCGCTTTTGGAATACTGTGTTCACTTCTGGTCTCCCTGTTATAGGAATGATGCTGTTAAACTTGGCAGGGTGCAGAAAAGATTTACAAGGATGTTGCAAGAGTTGGAAGTTTCAAGCTGTAGGGAGAGGCTGAATACGGTGAGACTATATTCCCTGGAGCATTGACGGCTGAGAGGTGACCTTACAGAAGTTAATAAAATTATGGTGGGCATAGAGTGAATAGGCAAGGTGTTTTCCCAGGGTAGGGGAGACTAGAACTAAACACCTTGGTTTAAGCTGAGAGGGAAAGTTTTAAAAGGGAAAGCGGGTGGTGCCTGTGTAGAATGAGCTGCTAGAGGAACTGGTGGAAGCTGGTACAATTACAACATTTAAAAGGCATCTGGATGGGTACGTGAATAGGAAGGGTTTAGAGGAATATGGGTCAAATGCTTGAAAATGGAATTAGATTAATTTAAGATATCTGGTCAGCATGAACAACTGGGACCAAAGGGATTGTTTTGTGCTGTACAACTCTGACTAAGCATTTTTTGTTTTCATTTCAGATTTCCACAATTTTACTTCTGCACTATTCTTAGTCTTTCAGAGGGATCGAAAGGTTGAGTTACAGATCTATACAATGCCTCTCCTTGCTGGCTCTTCCACCTCTTCTTTCGGTAGTTTTGTGCAAACACTGACTGGATCCCTTACCTGGAGGATATTTATAAATGAATTTGTTCTAATAATAATCCAGCATATTCCCCAAGTGTCGCTCCATAAATGTCCAGAGGATGTCTCTCAGTTTCACAATCTGTGTGTGTTCTTCTGGTTTCTCACTCACTGCACTTACTTTCTGTTTGAAAGCTTAGTTTGCAATTGGAGAATTCAAACAGTTCCACAAGCAGATCTGACAGTCACTTTATCACAACCCAATTATCTCAGGATTTTGAACATTGAAGGAAATAGCAGCATTCACACTGGGGAGAAACGCACATGGTCTGTGTGTCGAAGAGTCTGTGAAGATTCATCTGAAATGTCCAAACACCAGCACAGTGACACTGGGGACAGACTGTGGAAATGTGCGGATTGCGGGAAGTGATTTCTTTACCCGTCCCAGCTAGAAACTCACCAACAGAGTCACACTGGGGAGAAGCCATTCACCTGCTCTGCTTGTGGGAAGGGATTCGCTTCACCATCCAGGCTACTGATACACCAGCAAGTTGACACCGGAGAGAAACCATTCACCTGTTCCAATTGTGGGAAAGCATTCACTCAGTCAACAAATCTGCAAATGCACCAGAGAATACACACTAGAGAGAGACTATTCACCTGCTCTGATTGTGGGATGGGATTCACTCAGTCATCTGACCTGCTTAAACACCAGCGAGTTCACACTGGAGAGAAACCATTTACTTGCTCGGAATGTGGGAAAGCATTTACTCGGACAACACAACTGCTGACACACCAGCGAGTTCTCTCTGGGGGGAGACCATTCATCTGCTCCCAGTGTGGGAAGGGATTCACTTGCTCATCTAACCTACTGAGACACCAGAAAGTTCACACTGGGGAGAAACCATTCACCTGCTCTAAATGTGAGAAACCATTCACTCGGTCATCCTACCTGCTGGAACACCAGCAGGTTCACGCTGGAGAGAGACCATTCACGAGATCTGAGTGTGGGAAAGCATTCACTCAGTCATCCAAACTGTTAACACACCAGAGAGTTCACAAAGAACCACAGTTGAAGGATTTTGCTGTCGCTCTCATGATCAAATGAACCATGGTTTTGGGCTGTTTGTACTGATGTTACTAATTCCTGCTGAATTAAAGGTGCTGGTATTGTGGATAAAATGTTAATAACAGTTGTGTATCTGTCAGGTAGAGCTTGGAAATAGTCACGTTGTCACCATACATCGACACATTCACACTGACTAAAGACTATCCACCTGCACAGTATGTGAAAAGGGATTTCCTGGTTCATCGGGACTGGTTAACTGCCAGCAAATTTCTGAGTAACTGTTGATTGCTTTTTGATTCCACTGTTAGCTATATCCAAACCATGTTTTTTGGGCTTGTTTCTGGAGATCATAGAATCCCTCCAGTGTGGAAGCAGACCATTTGGCCCATCAAGTCCATACTGAACTTACGAAGAGTGTCCGACACAGACCCACACCTATCTCAGTAACACTGCATTTAACATGGCTAATCCACATAGTCTGCACATACCTGGGCACTATGGGCAATTTAGCATAGTCAATCCACCCTAACCTGCACATCTTTAGTCTGTGGCAGGAAACCAGAGCACCTGGAGGAAACCTGCACAGACACAGAGACTGTGCGAGCTGCACACAAACAGCAGCTTGAAGCTAGAATCAAATACGGAAATAGAAACAGTCAACAGCCATTCAGCCCTTTGATCTTGTTCCTCCTGTCATCTACCTCAGTTCTACATTCTCAAATTATCCCCATTTCCCTCATTTCTGATGTACAAAAATCTAACAATGCCTGATTTGGAAACACTCGATGACCAAGAATCTACAGCTCCCTGGAATAGAGAATTCCACAGATTTACAGTGGTGCGAGTGAAGAAATTGCTCCTCATCTCAATCTGAAATGGCCACACCCTTATTCTGAAACAATTATCCCATGTCGTAGATTTCCCATCCAGAGGAAACTGACTCAGCATTGCTCCTATCAAGCATCTTAAAAAAAAATCAATTAGATCACTTCTATTTCCCTATATCCCACAGGTTGGTTGTCAGTTATCGCAGTTGGCTGGACGGCTGATTTACGATGTGGAGTGGTACCAACAGTGTGGGTTCAATTCCTTCACCAGCTGAGGTGACCTTCTTGACTTCTTCCCTTGCCTGACTCTCAGGTTAGCCACCACCATTTGTCTGTCTCTAATGAGAGACAGCCTGGTTGTCCAGTAACACTGTGGTAACTTTGATTTTATCCCACAGAATATAAGCCCTGTTTACTCAATTTCTTCTGCTCAGAAATCCCCTCTTCCCAGGAATCAGTCTGGAGAACTTTTGTTACACTCACTCTAGATCATGTTAGTTCAGTCATCAGAAACTGCTCACAGTCCTCGAGGGCAGACTTCTATCCTGAAAACTGCTCACAGTCCTCCAGGGCAGATCTCACCACAGGAACCTGCTCACAGTACTCCAGGGGAGTTCACTCTCGTTCTTCAAAGCTCTTTGTAATAAAAGCTTACCTACCATTCGCCATTTGGTTGTTGAATCTTCTGTTGCGTTCTGTCATATATGTCCAAGGACACCTGGTCCCTCTGGTGACGTTTCCACACTCAACATTCATGATTAAAATGTCAGGGACAATAACTGTGTCACCCATTCTGTCCGAGAGCAGGTACTGGCAATGCTGTTTGCATTTTGCTGTCTCTGGACCTGACTTTTGTTTCGCCTCCTAGCCCATTTGTTTATTAACTTCTCATTATAGACAATGTTGCTTTGTACCATCATTGTGATGGACTTTGAACTTTGTCATTTAGTCACTCCAGCCTCCGAACTGCTTGCAAAAACATTATTCTTTCACACAAACATGCTAGTTAGGAGCAAAGTCAGAAGTCAAACAATACCAGGTTATAGTCCAACAGGTTCATTTGACGTCAGAAGCTTTCAGACTGCTTGTTCCTTCATCAGGTGACTCCACCTGCAGAATGAGCAGCTCTCTGAAAGTTTGTGATTTCAAATAAACCTGTCGGACTATAATCTGGTGTCATGTGACTTCTGACTTTGTCCACCCCAGTCCATAATCGGCACTTCCACATCAAATTTAGCGGTAGGAATTGGCCATTTGCCATCCAGCCTGCACTCCACTCTCCTTTTCCGTGACACAGTCCTAGTTTATAAACTATTCAGTACTAATATCGTCCAGTTCAGGTAAAAGGTTAGCAACACGCATTTTTCACTAAATTTCTCTTCCAAACCTATTTGTCTTGCTGAGGTTTCCAACATTTTCTGTTTTGAGACTGCATTTCCAACATCTGCAGAATCTTGAATTTTGGTTCATTGTGGATTCGTCTGCTTAGACCGTCCCAACGAGGAATACATGGAGCTGTGAAAGAATGAGACATCAGTGACTGTCACCCCATTCAACGAAAAAAACTCACTGTCAGGTGCTCAATCAGGGTACTTTTAATCTTTACATCTGGACTCCAAACCACAAATTTTGCCTGCAAAATAAAGGTGATTTTCCTCCCTTGGGGTATGAAAGATGCTAGTATCTGACCTATGCACAGAAAAATGTGCTGATTCCTGTCCTGGGGATGGTAAAGATGCTGGGAGCAATTATACAAGAGTGCAAACTAGACTCGAAATCAGAAAAAGAAGTAAAATACTGAGGATGCTGCAGATCAAAGTAAAACAGGAAGTGGTGTGGAAACTCCTCAGGTCTGGCATCTGTAGAGACAAACACAAAATTAATGTTTCGAGTTCAAAGTCATTCAGAGTCAACTGAACTTGAAATGATGAATCTGCTTCTCATTTCAGAGAGGGTGTTTTCGGTTCAGTAGGATAGACGAAAACAAGGCTGACTGCAAGAATCTGAGATGGAGGTGAATCCTTTGTTGATCATGCTGAATTGCTCACATTTCGTGTGAAAAGCTCGAAAATTGAGAAAATTATACATAGATCTCTTGAGGCTGCATGGTGGCACAGTGGTCAGCACTGCTGCATCACAGCACTGGGGACCTGGGTTTGATTCTAGCCTTGAGTGACTGTGTGGAGTTTGGACATTCTCCCTGTGTCTGCGTGGGTTTCCTCCAGGTGCTGCTGTTTCCTCCCACAGTCCAAAAATGTGCAAATTCGGTAGATTGACTATGCTGAATTACCCATAGTGTCTTGTGTGCAAAATGCAGGGATAGGCTAAGATGTGAGACTGGGTGGGATGCTCTTTGGAGGGTTGGTGTGGACTCAATGGACTGAATGGCCATCTTCCACACTGCAAGGATTCTATGATGATATCCATGGCCCTTTATTTGTTAGTTATGCCTGGTCGATCTGTCTGCACACCTTTACAGTTACTGATTCTATTGCTCTCCACAGACATGTTTCAACTTTTAATAGATATTTGTTTGTTGGAAACAATGTAATCTTTCATTTTGTGGATAACAATCAAAGGAAAGTTTTAAATCCAAACATAGGATGAGTCATGTACTATATCCCTGATTGCACTTTACCAATCTGCTATGAAACCTGGTGACCATTGTGACTCTGTCCAGGGGGAAATGCAGTCTCTTCAGATCTTTACCTGGTGTCCATAGCAGTGACGGATCTCATGATGAATACATAAACCAAGACTTTGTATGATTTCTAGTGGATATTTTCTATTTAGTCTGCTGTCCATCACTCCCCAGAGACCGAGATAACGTTCTGGGGACCTAGGTTTGAATCCCACCATTCCAGACGGTGGAATTTGAGTCAAAAAAAATCTGGAAATAAGAATCTAATGATGACCGTGAATCCATTGTCATTGTTGGACACCTGTTCACCTATGTCCTTTAGGGAAGGAAACTGCCATTCTTATCCAGTGATGTCATCATCCCATGAATGAATTTTTAAAAAATTAATTTAAAAATACTCCTGCAAATTTATTTATCTCTGTCTTAATTTATTTGACAACTGACAGTTCAAACCGGTTGATGGTCACTTTCACTTTTGATCAAGTTGTGGCCATTTCATGGCTGAAACAAAAAAAAAATGCATGAATGGAACTATAGTTGTTCTCGTAGGAACAATGCGTGCTCTGACATGTTTGAACAAAATACCTCATCTCACTTATGAACCAGACACCAAAGTTGACCATATCCCGATGCTGTGTATCATGAAAGCGAAATTCTTCACCATCTTATCTACTTGTGTTGCTATTTCAGGGAGCTATGGACTTGAACCTCCCAAACTGCATCACATCAAATTAAACTTCAAATGCCATTTCTCTGCACAACATTCCAACTGATCTATATCTAATTTGAACTTGCCCCCCTCTCACATTAAATGCATGCCCCTTAGTATTAGACATTTCAACTTTGGGAAAAAGGTTCTAACTGTCAATTCCAGCTATGCATCTCATAATTTTGTAGACTTCTATGAAGTTTCCTTGGCCTCCACTGCTCCAGAGAAAACAACCCGAGTTTCTCTAATGTCTCCTTATAGTTCATACCCTGTAATCCAAGCAGCATCCTAGTAAACCTCTTCTGCACCCTCTCCAAAGCCTCCATATCCTTCCTGTAATTTGGTGACCAGAATTGAACACAATACTCTAAGAGCAGCCTAACTAGTCTAATAAAGTTGCAACATTACATCTTGTACTCAGTATTCCTTTCTTCCTTGCACAAGTCTCTTCCTTGTCGAGTCTGTGAGCTTCTGCACTTTCCCACGCAGCTCTTTCATTTACAAACTTTACCTCACAACATGACCCAACCCAGAGTCCCAGCTCTACAGTTTCGCCATATACTGCACTCTCCCCACATCAAAACCATGAAGACAGTGAACAATGACGACTTGTACTTCCACAACAACCCACGTTCTTTGTCTCCCTCCGTCATTAATGTGTTGACTTTCCCACTGATTCCACAATTAATGTCCACGCTTCCTCCAAGCAGGCTGTCCCCACTGCCCAATAGTGACTTCCCCAGCTTCACCAGTACTGCAGTGCCCCCCGAACACGTTGAGAATTTCATCAAACTGACCCCCAATGGCAGGAACGGACAGGGTCAGCTTGGATTGATGAACATAATTCAGGCTCAACAAATCTACTGGAGCATTTTGAGGATGTAATTAGTAGTGAGTGTGGCCACCTTTCTGTACTGTAGTGATACAGATTCCCTGATCCTTATTGCCCCAAATGGCTGACTGACAGTGTTAAAGTCCCTGGGCTGATATCAAATGATTCCTTGGACATGCTGTGTCAGGATCTCCTGACTGAATCCTGTCTCCATTGCCCTGACTGAGAACTGTTTCCCTGAGACTTTGAGACGTGACCATTTGGTTGAAACACATGCGTTTGTTGCCTCAGCTGCTGACCAGCCCTTGACTGTCTGCTGGTAACAACAATGATAAGCTGCCTGACATATGCCTGCGATGGATAACCAGGCAAGACAGGAGCACTGTGAAACATTAGGTTCGAGTTGAGACATCAAAGTTCAAAAATGCCAGGGAAAGGCAGAGATATTGTGCCAGTCCCTGAGCAGAACATGTCTCAGGTGCTGAAAAGCTTGTAGAGTTCTTAGAGCAAGAATGTACTTTGTGGACAGGCAGTTCTGCATCTTGATATTAGCATTTTTATTTAACTCTGTCTCATTTCGCTAGATCTGCAAATATCTATTGGTCTGGCTGATGTGAGAATTGGCTTTCGGAGTAATATGCCACTGACTTGGTCATTCGCAATTGTATCCCACATCAGTGAATCGGTAATCTGATTAAACTGACAGGCCTTGACTTGAGAAAAATAAAGCAGTCACGTGCACACCTGTTTGATTGGTTACTCTTACACTCAGATGAAAAACGTGCCTTGTATACGTCATATCCTTTCCTGGCTCACCATGTTCCCAAAATCTCTCGTTCAATACATCCAAGTCATCGTCATCAAATTCAAAACTAGTGAATACTTCGATAGCTTTATCTTATTTTTTCTGAAATGCCATTTGCAATTAGGTAGTGTTGGCAGGCGATTTTCTTTTACTTCTGATGCCATGTGTGGATATTCGGGGATGGTGTTGGTGGGAAGGTGCGGCATGTACCAGGGATGAGGCGATAACATTCAGAGCAAGTGCTGAACATGCAGAAAAGGAGAGATTAACAGTTACCTTGGAATAAGCATATTTGGAGAAAGTTGGGTGAAAGGACTGAGAGAAAGCACTTTGGCGGCACGGATTAGCACTGCTGCCTCACAGCGCCAGGACCTGGGTTCGATTTCAGCCTTGGGCAACTGCCTGTGTGGAGTTTGCACATTCTCCCCGTGTCTGCGTGGGTTTTCTCCAGGTGCTCCGGTTTCCTCCCACAGTCCAAAGATGTACAGATTAGGTGGATTGGCCATGCTAAATTGCCCATAGTGTTCAGGGAGGGGTAGATTAGGTGGGTTATCGGTCTGGTTGGGATGCTCTGAGGTTCGATGTGGACTTGTTGGGCCGAAGGTCCTGTTTCCACACTGTCGGGATTCTATGATATGGTTCCAGAGCGTTGAGCAGGTCCTGGAGAATCTGAGATAACAAGGTGTAGAGCTGGATGAACACAGCAGGCCAAGCAGCATCAGAGGAGCAGGAAGGCTGACGTTTCGGGCCGAGACCCTTCTTCAGAAATGGTTCTTCAAGTTTTGATCAGGCTGCTTTTAAAATTGGTTTAATGAGACTGCACCATTCCTGGAAACACTGCAATACCAAGATGATGCGTAGAGTGGATGGAGCAAGCTCCTATTCCAACTCCTTGCTCCAAAAATCAGTTTAATATAGGATCCTTAAGTAAAGGACATATCAGATATTAAAGCTGATAAGAACAAATTTTTTTATTTAAAAAATATACTTTATTCATAGAAAATACAAAAAAAAAACATATTTGCACACCTACCCAGTCATGCTAGCTGCTTCGGGTTACCCTGGGGGTACGCACACCAACTAAAGAAGAAAAGCAAAAGAAAAGAAATACCCCAGTGGTCATCTCTTCAAGTAGTCATAGTTGGCCCCCTGACAAGTTGGAGGCGGCACCAGCTCGGCCCAGTTACTAAAAAGGGCCCTGTTACATTCCGGCCGAGGGGTCTTACACGGTGGTACTTCCCCACCTCACCTTGGCCGCGGCTGCCCCAAGCTTTAGTGCATCCCTCAACACGTAGTCCTGAACCTTGGATTGCGCCAGTCTGCAACACTCGGTCAGGGTCAGTTCTTTCAACTGGAAGACCAGCAAGTTTCGGGCAGACCAAAGAGCATCTTTCACCGCATTGATGGTCCTCCAGGCGCAGTTGATGTTGGCCTCAGTGTGCATCGGGAAACAGCCCGTAGAGCACGGAGTCCCGTGTCACGGAGCTGCTCGGGACGAACCTCGACACAAACCACTGCATTCCCCTCCAGACCTCCTGCGCATAGGCGCACTCCAGAAGGAGGTGATAGACTGTCTCGTCACCCCCGCAGCCACCTCGAGGGCAGCGTGCAGTGGCGCAGAGAGCCCGGGCATGCATGAATGATCTCACCGGCAGAGCCCCTCTCACCACCAGCCAAGCAATGTCCTGGTGCTTGTTAGAAAGTTCTGGCGATGAGGCATTCTGCCAAACGACTTTGGCAGTCTGCGAGGGGAACCACCCGACAGGATCCACCCTCTCCTTTTCCCGAAGGGTCTCAAGGACGCAACGTGCCGACCACTGCCTGACGGCCTTGTGGTCAAACGTGTTTCCCTTCAAAAATTTCTCCATGAAGGACAGGCGGTACGGGACATTCCAACTACTTGGAGCGTTTCGCAGCAGCGAGGCCAAGCCCATCCTTCGCAACACCGGGGACAGGTAGAACCTCAGTAAGTAGTGACACCTAGTGTTGCGTACTGAGGATCTACGCACAGCTTGATGCAGCCGCACAGAAAGGTAGCCATCAGGGGGAGGGTGGCGTTCGGCACGTCCTTCCCCCCGTTTTCTAGGTCTTTGTACATGGTGTCCCTGCGGACCCGGTCCATCCTCGACTCCCACATGAAGTGGAAGATGGCTGGGGTGACAGCAGCGGCGCAGGTCCGGGGGATAGGCCAGGCCTGTGCCACGTACAACAATACCGAAAGACCCTCACACCTGACGACAAGGATTTTACCCGCAATAGAGAGAGACCGGTGCACCCACCAGCCCAGCCTCTGCCGCAGCTTTGAGATGCGCTCCTCCCAAGTTTTAGTGTACGCC
>NW_025968519.1:0-24316 GCF_021869965.1 Rhincodon typus | reverse complement strand
GGCGTACACTAAAACTTGGGAGGAGCGCATCTCAAAGCTGCGGCAGAGGCTGGGCTGGTGGGTGCACCGGTCTCTCTCTATTGCGGGTAAAATCCTTGTCGTCAGGTGTGAGGGTCTTTCGGTATTGTTGTACGTGGCACAGGCCTGGCCTATCCCCCGGACCTGCGCCGCTGCTGTCACCCCAGCCATCTTCCACTTCATGTGGGAGTCGAGGATGGACCGGGTCCGCAGGGACACCATGTACAAAGACCTAGAAAACGGGGGGAAGGACGTGCCGAACGCCACCCTCCCCCTGATGGCTACCTTTCTGTGCGGCTGCATCAAGCTGTGCGTAGATCCTCAGTACGCAACACTAGGTGTCACTACTTACTGAGGTTCTACCTGTCCCCGGTGTTGCGAAGGATGGGCTTGGCCTCGCTGCTGCGAAACGCTCCAAGTAGTTGGAATGTCCCGTACCGCCTGTCCTTCATGGAGAAATTTTTGAAGGGAAACACGTTTGACCACAAGGCCGTCAGGCAGTGGTCGGCACGTTGCGTCCTTGAGACCCTTCGGGAAAAGGAGAGGGTGGATCCTGTCGGGTGGTTCCCCTCGCAGACTGCCAAAGTCGTTTGGCAGAATGCCTCATCGCCAGAACTTTCTAACAAGCACCAGGACATTGCTTGGCTGGTGGTGAGAGGGGCTCTGCCGGTGAGATCATTCATGCATGCCCGGGCTCTCTGCGCCACTGCACGCTGCCCTCGAGGTGGCTGCGGGGGTGACGAGACAGTCTATCACCTCCTTCTGGAGTGCGCCTATGCGCAGGAGGTCGGGAGGGGAATGCAGTGGTTTGTGTCGAGGTTCGTCCCGAGCAGCTCCGTGACACGGGACTCCGTGCTCTACGGGCTGTTTCCCGATGCACACTGAGGCCAACATCAACTGCGCCTGGAGGACCATCAATGCGGTGAAAGATGCTCTTTGGTCTGCCCGAAACTTGCTGGTCTTCCAGTTGAAAGAACTGACCCTGACCGAGTGTTGCAGACTGGCGCAATCCAAGGTTCAGGACTACGTGTTGAGGGATGCACTAAAGCTTGGGGCAGCCGCGGCCAAGGTGAGGTGGGGAAGTACCACCGTGTAAGACCCCTCGGCCGGAATGTAACAGGGCCCTTTTTAGTAACTGGGCCGAGCTGGTGCCGCCTCCAACTTGTCAGGGGGCCAACTATGACTACTTGAAGAGATGACCACTGGGGTATTTCTTTTCTTTTGCTTTTCTTCTTTAGTTGGTGTGCGTACCCCCAGGGTAACCCGAAGCAGCTAGCATGACTGGGTAGGTGTGCAAATATGTTTTTTTTTTGTATTTTCTATGAATAAAGTATATTTTTTAAATAAAAAAATTTGTTCTTATCAGCTTTAATATCTGATATGTCCTTTACTTAAGGATCCTATATTAAACTGATTTTTGGAGCAAGGAGTTGGAATAGGAGCTTGCTCCATCCACTCTACGCATCATCTTGGTATTGCAGTGTTTCCAGGAATGGTGCAGTCTCATTAAACCAATTTTAAAAGCAGCCTGATCAAAACTTGAAGAACCATTTCTGAAGAAGGGTCTCGGCCCGAAACGTCAGCCTTCCTGCTCCTCTGATGCTGCTTGGCCTGCTGTGTTCATCCAGCTCTACACCTTGTTATCTCAGATTCTCCAGGACCTGCTCAACGCTCTGGAACCATATCATAGAATCCCGACAGTGTGGAAACAGGACCTTCGGCCCAACAAGTCCACATCGAACCTCAGAGCATCCCAACCAGACCGATAACCCACCTAATCTACCCCTCCCTGAACACTATGGGCAATTTAGCATGGCCAATCCACCTAATCTGTACATCTTTGGACTGTGGGAGGAAACCGGAGCACCTGGAGAAAACCCACGCAGACACGGGGAGAATGTGCAAACTCCACACAGGCAGTTGCCCAAGGCTGAAATCGAACCCAGGTCCTGGCGCTGTGAGGCAGCAGTGCTAATCCGTGCCGCCAAAGTGCTTTCTCTCAGTCCTTTCACCCAACTTTCTCCAAATATGCTTATTCCAAGGTAACTGTTAATCTCTCCTTTTCTGCATGTTCAGCACTTGCTCTGAATGTTATCGCCTCATCCCTGGTACATGCCGCACCTTCCCACCAACACCATCCCCGAATATCCACACATGGCATCAGAAGTAAAAGAAAATCGCCTGTCAACACTACCTAATTGCAAATGGCATTTCAGAAAAAATAAGATAAAGCTATCGAAGTATTCACTAGTTTTGAATTTGATGACGATGACTTGGATGTATTGAACGAGAGATTTTGGGAACATGGTGAGCCAGGAAAGGATATGACGTATACAAGGCACGTTTTTCATCTGAGTGTAAGAGTAACCAATCAAACAGGTGTGCACGTGACTGCTTTATTTTTCTCAAGTCAAGGCCTGTCAGTTTAATCAGATTACCGATTCACTGATGTGGGATACAATTGCGAATGACCAAGTCAGTGGCATATTACTCCGAAAGCCAATTCTCACATCAGCCAGACCAATAGATATTTGCAGATCTAGCGAAATGAGACAGAGTTAAATAAAAATGCTAATATCAAGATGCAGAACTGCCTGTCCACAAAGTACATTCTTGCTCTAAGAACTCTACAAGCTTTTCAGCACCTGAGACATGTTCTGCTCAGGGACTGGCACAATATCTCTGCCTTTCCCTGGCATTTTTGAACTTTGATGTCTCAACTCGAACCTAATGTTTCACAGTGCTCCTGTCTTGCCTGGTTATCCATCGCAGGCATATGTCAGGCAGCTTATCATTGTTGTTACCAGCAGACAGTCAAGGGCTGGTCAGCAGCTGAGGCAACAAACGCATGTGTTTCAACCAAATGGTCACGTCTCAAAGTCTCAGGGAAACAGTTCTCAGTCAGGGCAATGGAGACAGGATTCAGTCAGGAGATCCTGACACAGCATGTCCAAGGAATCATTTGATATCAGCCCAGGGACTTTAACACTGTCAGTCAGCCATTTGGGGCAATAAGGATCAGGGAATCTGTATCACTACAGTACAGAAAGGTGGCCACACTCACTACTAATTACATCCTCAAAATGCTCCAGTAGATTTGTTGAGCCTGAATTATGTTCATCAATCCAAGCTGACCCTGTCCGTTCCTGCCATTGGGGGTCAGTTTGATGAAATTCTCAACGTGTTCGGGGGGCACTGCAGTACTGGTGAAGCTGGGGAAGTCACTATTGGGCAGTGGGGACAGCCTGCTTGGAGGAAGCGTGGACATTAATTGTGGAATCAGTGGGAAAGTCAACACATTAATGACGGAGGGAGACAAAGAACGTGGGTTGTTGTGGAAGTACAAGTCGTCATTGTTCACTGTCTTCATGGTTTTGATGTGGGGAGAGTGCAGTATATGGCGAAACTGTAGAGCTGGGACTCTGGGTTGGGTCATGTTGTGAGGTAAAGTTTGTAAATGAAAGAGCTGCGTGGGAAAGTGCAGAAGCTCACAGACTCGACAAGGAAGAGACTTGTGCAAGGAAGAAAGGAATACTGAGTACAAGATGTAATGTTGCAACTTTATTAGACTAGTTAGGCTGCTCTTAGAGTATTGTGTTCAATTCTGGTCACCAAATTACAGGAAGGATATGGAGGCTTTGGAGAGGGTGCAGAAGAGGTTTACTAGGATGCTGCTTGGATTACAGGGTATGAACTATAAGGAGACATTAGAGAAACTCGGGTTGTTTTCTCTGGAGCAGTGGAGGCCAAGGAAACTTCATAGAAGTCTACAAAATTATGAGATGCATAGCTGGAATTGACAGTTAGAACCTTTTTCCCAAAGTTGAAATGTCTAATACTAAGGGGCATGCATTTAATGTGAGAGGGGGGCAAGTTCAAATTAGATATAGATCAGTTGGAATGTTGTGCAGAGAAATGGCATTTGAAGTTTAATTTGATGTGATGCAGTTTGGGAGGTTCAAGTCCATAGCTCCCTGAAATAGCAACACAAGTAGATAAGATGGTGAAGAATTTCGCTTTCATGATACACAGCATCGGGATATGGTCAACTTTGGTGTCTGGTTCATAAGTGAGATGAGGTATTTTGTTCAAACATGTCAGAGCACGCATTGTTCCTACGAGAACAACTATAGTTCCATTCATGCATTTTTTTTTTGTTTCAGCCATGAAATGGCCACAACTTGATCAAAAGTGAAAGTGACCATCAACCGGTTTGAACTGTCAGTTGTCAAATAAATTAAGACAGAGATAAATAAATTTGCAGGAGTATTTTTAAATTAATTTTTTAAAAATTCATTCATGGGATGATGACATCACTGGATAAGAATGGCAGTTTCCTTCCCTAAAGGACATAGGTGAACAGGTGTCCAACAATGACAATGGATTCACGGTCATCATTAGATTCTTATTTCCAGATTTTTTTTGACTCAAATTCCACCGTCTGGAATGGTGGGATTCAAACCTAGGTCCCCAGAACGTTATCTCGGTCTCTGGGGAGTGATGGACAGCAGACTAAATAGAAAATATCCACTAGAAATCATACAAAGTCTTGGTTTATGTATTCATCATGAGATCCGTCACTGCTATGGACACCAGGTAAAGATCTGAAGAGACTGCATTTCCCCCTGGACAGAGTCACAATGGTCACCAGGTTTCATAGCAGATTGGTAAAGTGCAATCAGGGATATAGTACATGACTCATCCTATGTTTGGATTTAAAACTTTCCTTTGATTGTTATCCACAAAATGAAAGATTACATTGTTTCCAACAAACAAATATCTATTAAAAGTTGAAACATGTCTGTGGAGAGCAATAGAATCAGTAACTGTAAAGGTGTGCAGACAGATCGACCAGGCATAACTAACAAATAAAGGGCCATGGATATCATCATAGAATCCTTGCAGTGTGGAAGATGGCCATTCAGTCCATTGAGTCCACACCAACCCTCCAAAGAGCATCCCACCCAGTCTCACATCTTAGCCTATCCCTGCATTTTGCACACAAGACACTATGGGTAATTCAGCATAGTCAATCTACCGAATTTGCACATTTTTGGACTGTGGGAGGAAACAGCAGCACCTGGAGGAAACCCACGCAGACACAGGGAGAATGTCCAAACTCCACACAGTCACTCAAGGCTAGAATCAAACCCAGGTCCCCAGTGCTGTGATGCAGCAGTGCTGACCACTGTGCCACCATGCAGCCTCAAGAGATCTATGTATAATTTTCTCAATTTTCGAGCTTTTCACACGAAATGTGAGCAATTCAGCATGATCAACAAAGGATTCACCTCCATCTCAGATTCTTGCAGTCAGCCTTGTTTTCGTCTATCCTACTGAACCGAAAACACCCTCTCTGAAATGAGAAGCAGATTCATCATTTCAAGTTCAGTTGACTCTGAATGACTTTGAACTCGAAACATTAATTTTGTGTTTGTCTCTACAGATGCCAGACCTGAGGAGTTTCCACACCACTTCCTGTTTTACTTTGATCTGCAGCATCCTCAGTATTTTACTTCTTTTTCTGATTTCGAGTCTAGTTTGCACTCTTGTATAATTGCTCCCAGCATCTTTACCATCCCCAGGACAGGAATCAGCACATTTTTCTGTGCATAGGTCAGATACTAGCATCTTTCATACCCCAAGGGAGGAAAATCACCTTTATTTTGCAGGCAAAATTTGTGGTTTGGAGTCCAGATGTAAAGATTAAAAGTACCCTGATTGAGCACCTGACAGTGAGTTTTTTTCGTTGAATGGGGTGACAGTCACTGATGTCTCATTCTTTCACAGCTCCATGTATTCCTCGTTGGGACGGTCTAAGCAGACGAATCCACAATGAACCAAAATTCAAGATTCTGCAGATGTTGGAAATGCAGTCTCAAAACAGAAAATGTTGGAAACCTCAGCAAGACAAATAGGTTTGGAAGAGAAATTTAGTGAAAAATGCGTGTTGCTAACCTTTTACCTGAACTGGACGATATTAGTACTGAATAGTTTATAAACTAGGACTGTGTCACGGAAAAGGAGAGTGGAGTGCAGGCTGGATGGCAAATGGCCAATTCCTACCGCTAAATTTGATGTGGAAGTGCCGATTATGGACTGGGGTGGACAAAGTCAGAAGTCACATGACACCAGATTATAGTCCGACAGGTTTATTTGAAATCACAAACTTTCAGAGAGCTGCTCATTCTGCAGGTGGAGTCACCTGATGAAGGAACAAGCAGTCTGAAAGCTTCTGACGTCAAATGAACCTGTTGGACTATAACCTGGTATTGTTTGACTTCTGACTTTGCTCCTAACTAGCATGTTTGTGTGAAAGAATAATGTTTTTGCAAGCAGTTCGGAGGCTGGAGTGACTAAATGACAAAGTTCAAAGTCCATCACAATGATGGTACAAAGCAACATTGTCTATAATGAGAAGTTAATAAACAAATGGGCTAGGAGGCGAAACAAAAGTCAGGTCCAGAGACAGCAAAATGCAAACAGCATTGCCAGTACCTGCTCTCGGACAGAATGGGTGACACAGTTATTGTCCCTGACATTTTAATCATGAATGTTGAGTGTGGAAACGTCACCAGAGGGACCAGGTGTCCTTGGACATATATGACAGAACGCAACAGAAGATTCAACAACCAAATGGCGAATGGTAGGTAAGCTTTTATTACAAAGAGCTTTGAAGAACGAGAGTGAACTCCCCTGGAGTACTGTGAGCAGGTTCCTGTGGTGAGATCTGCCCTGGAGGACTGTGAGCAGTTTTCAGGATAGAAGTCTGCCCTCGAGGACTGTGAGCAGTTTCTGATGACTGAACTAACATGATCTAGAGTGAGTGTAACAAAAGTTCTCCAGACTGATTCCTGGGAAGAGGGGATTTCTGAGCAGAAGAAATTGAGTAAACAGGGCTTATATTCTGTGGGATAAAATCAAAGTTACCACAGTGTTACTGGACAACCAGGCTGTCTCTCATTAGAGACAGACAAATGGTGGTGGCTAACCTGAGAGTCAGGCAAGGGAAGAAGTCAAGAAGGTCACCTCAGCTGGTGAAGGAATTGAACCCACACTGTTGGTACCACTCCACATCGTAAATCAGCCGTCCAGCCAACTGCGATAACTGACAACCAACCTGTGGGATATAGGGAAATAGAAGTGATCTAATTGATTTTTTTTTAAGATGCTTGATAGGAGCAATGCTGAGTCAGTTTCCTCTGGATGGGAAATCTACGACATGGGATAATTGTTTCAGAATAAGGGTGTGGCCATTTCAGATTGAGATGAGGAGCAATTTCTTCACTCGCACCACTGTAAATCTGTGGAATTCTCTATTCCAGGGAGCTGTAGATTCTTGGTCATCGAGTGTTTCCAAATCAGGCATTGTTAGATTTTTGTACATCAGAAATGAGGGAAATGGGGATAATTTGAGAATGTAGAACTGAGGTAGATGACAGGAGGAACAAGATCAAAGGGCTGAATGGCTGTTGACTGTTTCTATTTCCGTATTTGATTCTAGCTTCAAGCTGCTGTTTGTGTGCAGCTCGCACAGTCTCTGTGTCTGTGCAGGTTTCCTCCAGGTGCTCTGGTTTCCTGCCACAGACTAAAGATGTGCAGGTTAGGGTGGATTGACTATGCTAAATTGCCCATAGTGCCCAGGTATGTGCAGACTATGTGGATTAGCCATGTTAAATGCAGTGTTACTGAGATAGGTGTGGGTCTGTGTCGGACACTCTTCGTAAGTTCAGTATGGACTTGATGGGCCAAATGGTCTGCTTCCACACTGGAGGGATTCTATGATCTCCAGAAACAAGCCCAAAAAACATGGTTTGGATATAGCTAACAGTGGAATCAAAAAGCAATCAACAGTTACTCAGAAATTTGCTGGCAGTTAACCAGTCCCGATGAACCAGGAAATCCCTTTTCACATACTGTGCAGGTGGATAGTCTTTAGTCAGTGTGAATGTGTCGATGTATGGTGACAACGTGACTATTTCCAAGCTCTACCTGACAGATACACAACTGTTATTAACATTTTATCCACAATACCAGCACCTTTAATTCAGCAGGAATTAGTAACATCAGTACAAACAGCCCAAAACCATGGTTCATTTGATCATGAGAGCGACAGCAAAATCCTTCAACTGTGGTTCTTTGTGAACTCTCTGGTGTGTTAACAGTTTGGATGACTGAGTGAATGCTTTCCCACACTCAGATCTCGTGAATGGTCTCTCTCCAGCGTGAACCTGCTGGTGTTCCAGCAGGTAGGATGACCGAGTGAATGGTTTCTCACATTTAGAGCAGGTGAATGGTTTCTCCCCAGTGTGAACTTTCTGGTGTCTCAGTAGGTTAGATGAGCAAGTGAATCCCTTCCCACACTGGGAGCAGATGAATGGTCTCCCCCCAGAGAGAACTCGCTGGTGTGTCAGCAGTTGTGTTGTCCGAGTAAATGCTTTCCCACATTCCGAGCAAGTAAATGGTTTCTCTCCAGTGTGAACTCGCTGGTGTTTAAGCAGGTCAGATGACTGAGTGAATCCCATCCCACAATCAGAGCAGGTGAATAGTCTCTCTCTAGTGTGTATTCTCTGGTGCATTTGCAGATTTGTTGACTGAGTGAATGCTTTCCCACAATTGGAACAGGTGAATGGTTTCTCTCCGGTGTCAACTTGCTGGTGTATCAGTAGCCTGGATGGTGAAGCGAATCCCTTCCCACAAGCAGAGCAGGTGAATGGCTTCTCCCCAGTGTGACTCTGTTGGTGAGTTTCTAGCTGGGACGGGTAAAGAAATCACTTCCCGCAATCCGCACATTTCCACAGTCTGTCCCCAGTGTCACTGTGCTGGTGTTTGGACATTTCAGATGAATCTTCACAGACTCTTCGACACACAGACCATGTGCGTTTCTCCCCAGTGTGAATGCTGCTATTTCCTTCAATGTTCAAAATCCTGAGATAATTGGGTTGTGATAAAGTGACTGTCAGATCTGCTTGTGGAACTGTTTGAATTCTCCAATTGCAAACTAAGCTTTCAAACAGAAAGTAAGTGCAGTGAGTGAGAAACCAGAAGAACACACACAGATTGTGAAACTGAGAGACATCCTCTGGACATTTATGGAGCGACACTTGGGGAATATGCTGGATTATTATTAGAACAAATTCATTTATAAATATCCTCCAGGTAAGGGATCCAGTCAGTGTTTGCACAAAACTACCGAAAGAAGAGGTGGAAGAGCCAGCAAGGAGAGGCATTGTATAGATCTGTAACTCAACCTTTCGATCCCTCTGAAAGACTAAGAATAGTGCAGAAGTAAAATTGTGGAAATCTGAAATGAAAACAAAAAATGCTTAGTCAGAGTTGTACAGCACAAAACAATCCCTTTGGTCCCAGTTGTTCATGCTGACCAGATATCTTAAATTAATCTAATTCCATTTTCAAGCATTTGACCCATATTCCTCTAAACCCTTCCTATTCACGTACCCATCCAGATGCCTTTTAAATGTTGTAATTGTACCAGCTTCCACCAGTTCCTCTAGCAGCTCATTCTACACAGGCACCACCCGCTTTCCCTTTTAAAACTTTCCCTCTCAGCTTAAACCAAGGTGTTTAGTTCTAGTCTCCCCTACCCTGGGAAAACACCTTGCCTATTCACTCTATGCCCACCATAATTTTATTAACTTCTGTAAGGTCACCTCTCAGCCGTCAATGCTCCAGGGAATATAGTCTCACCGTATTCAGCCTCTCCCTACAGCTTGAAACTTCCAACTCTTGCAACATCCTTGTAAATCTTTTCTGCACCCTGCCAAGTTTAACAGCATCATTCCTATAACAGGGAGACCAGAAGTGAACACAGTATTCCAAAAGCGGCATCATCAATATCTTGTTCAGCCTATAACATGACCTCCCAACTCCTATACTCAATGCACTGACAAATAAATGCAAGCATAGCAAACATCATCTTCACTACCTTCTGTACCTGCAATCTACCTTCAAGGAACTGTGCACCTGCACCCCAAGGGGTCTTTGTTGCGTAACAGTCCCCAGGGCCTCATCATTAAGTGTTTAAGTCCTGCCCTGATTTTCATTACCAAAACGCAATATCTCACACTTATCCAAACTAAACTTATTTCTGTCACTCCTTGGCCGATCGACCCATCTGTTTAAGTTCCCATTGTACTTGGAGGTAAACTTCTTTGCTGTTTACTACACCAACAATTTTAGTGTCATCTGCAAACTTACTAACCATTCCTCCAATATTCATTCTGAATGATTTATATCAATGACAAAAAGCAGTGGACCCAGCATCGGTTTCAGATTGGTTTCACAGGTCGGCGTAACATCGAGGGCTGAATGGCCTGTCCTGCGCTGTAATGTTCTATGTTCTATGTTCTATCGATCCTTGCAGCACACTGCTGTTCATAGACCTCCAGACTGAAAAAAACAACCCTCCACCATGATCCTGTCTCCGACCTTCAAGCCAATTTTGTTTCAAATAGCTAACTCTCCCTGGATTCCATTTGATCAAATCTTGCTAACCAGTCTATCATGTGGAGCTTTGGTGAATGCCTTGCTGAAGTCCATACAGACAATGTCCACTGCTTTGCCTTCATCAATCTTCTAAGTCACTTCTTCAAAAATCTCAATCAAGTTAGTGAGACAACATTTCCCACTCACAAAGCCATGTTGACTATCCCTAATCAGACCTTGCTTCTCCAAACACATGCAAATTCTGCTCAGAATCCCCTTTAACAATTTACCCACCACTGACATCAGGCTCACCGGTCGATAGTTCCCTGGCTTTTCCTTACCAACTTTCTTAAAGAATGGCACCGCATTAGCCACGCAGTCTTCTGGCACCTCACCAGTGTCTATCAGTGATACAAATATCTCAGCAAGGGGCCCAGCAATTACTTCCCTAGCTTCTCCCAGAGTTTGTGGATAACTCCTGATCAGGTGCCAGGGACCTATCCACCTTTATTCATTTTAAGACGTCCAGCACCTAGTCATCTGTAATATGGACACTTTTCACGACTTATTATTTATGTCTCCAAGTTCTCTAGCTTCCATATCCTTCTCTGTAGTAAATACTAATGCGAAATACTCATTTACTATCTCAGCCTGCAGTTCCACACATAGACAGCCTTGTTGATCTTTAAAGGGGCCCTATTTTCTCCCTGGCTGCTTTTTTGTCTCAATGTAGTTTCAGAATCTCTTGGGATTCCCCTTAACCCTATTTGCCAAAGACAGCTCATGTCTCCTTTTCGCCCTCCTGATTTCCCTTGAGTATACGCTACTGCCCTTATACTTCGAGGGATTGATCCAATTCCTGCAGTCAATACCTGACATGTGTTGCCTTCTTTTTCTTGACTCGATCCTCAATTTCTCTAGACATCCAGTATCCCCTACACTTACCAGCCTTGCCCTTCACATGAACAGGAACATACTGTCTCTGGACTCTCCTTATTTTATTTTTGAAGGCCTCCCACTTTCCAAGCATCCCTTTACCTGCGAATTGTCTCTCCTGATCATCTTTTGGAAGTTCTTGCCCAATACTGTCAAAGTTGGCCTTACTCCAATTTAGAACTTCGAAATTTATATTAAACATGTAAGTTTTATATTTAAACTAAACCCATCTGCCTGCATCCGGCATATATCCCTCTAAACCTTTCTTAAACATGTACTTATTCAAATGTCTTTTAAACAATGCGACTGTACCTGCATCCACCACCCCCTCTGAAAGTTCGTTCCACACATGAACCACTGTAAAAAAAAATGTCCCTCATGTCTTTTTTTAATATGTCTTTCACCTCTCACCTTACCCATATGTTCCCTTGTCTTGAAATCCCCCAACCTAGGGGAAAAAAATAAAAAAAACCCTTGCTATTAACATAATCTGTGCCCCTCATGATTTTATAAACCTCTGTAAGGTCACCCCTTAATGTCCTATGCTCCAGTGAGAAAACTCCTAGCTTTGGCAGTCTATTTTGTTAATCAAGCCCTCCATTCCTGGCAACATTCCAGCAAGTCTTTCCTGAACTGTGTCCAGTTTAATAATCATATTCTTCCTGTAACAGGGCGGCCAGAACTGCACACAATACCTCAAATGAAGCCTCACCAATGTCCTGTACAACCTCAACATAACATCCCAACTCCTATACTGAAAGGTCTGAGCAAAGAAGGCAAGTGTGCTAAACAACTTATTAACCACCCTGTCTACCTGTCTACATAAACTTCAAAGAATTACGGACCTGAGTCTCAGCATTTCTCTGTTCCACAACACCACCCAGGGTGCAACCATCAATTGTGTAAGTCCTACCCTTGTTCATTTTTCCAAAATACCATATCTCACATTTATTCAAATTGAACTTCATCTTCCTATCCTCAACCCATTCACCCAATTGATCAAGATCTCGCTGTCATCTTACATAACCTTCACTAACCACTAAACCACCAATTCTAGTATCATCTGCAAATTTACTAATCTTGTTCCTTAAATTCTTATCCAAATCATTAATATAAATGAGAAACAAAAGTGGACCCTATACCGATTGCTGTGGAACACCGCTGGTCACAGAACTCCACTCGAAAAATCCACCAGCACCACGTTCTCTCCTACAACTAAGCCAATTTTGTTTCCAATTCGCACGCCCTTCCTGAATCACTTGTGATCTAACTTTACTAATTAGTCTACCATGTGGACCCTGTCAAAGGCTTCACTCTCACTCGAGAGGTGCTGCAAATCTGACCCAATTCCCCCGCCATTTGTCCACGGCCCTCTTGATCATTCCTTGAAAAGTTAAATCCCAAATCTCTTTTGAGAATAACTGCTGAATCTGCATCCAGCTGCCATTCAGACTGTTCCAGATCCTGGAAACTTGCTGAGTCAAGTATCTTCACATTTTCACCCTGCATTATTTGCCAATTATCTGAATGTTGTATTCTGCGGTTACCAAATGTTGCCACAATGTTAATAATTTTTCTCTCTCTGCAAACAAATATCCTGGAAACAAATCTACTACTTGAAAAAAATCATTGCTCATCAGCCCCAAGGAGAATTATCTGAGCTTCTGCTGGCTCTCTCCAAACCAGAAACCCATCATAATTTTAATTTACTTATGGGATGTGGTCTTTGCTGCCCAGACTAATATTGATTGCCCATTTTTATTTGATTTGGAGAAAGTGGTGGTGAACTACTTTCTATAACTGCTGCACTCCATGTGCTGTAAGTACACCACTGTGCTGTTTAGACGATAATCCACCCTGGAGCCTCACCACCCTCCCTATCGCAGGAATCATACCTCAAACCTCACTACCCTCCCTATCATGAGAATGACCCTCGAGCCTCACTACCTGCACTATTGCAGGCATCACCGTCGAGACTCACCACCCTCCACATCGCTGGAATGCCTCTCCAGCCTCATGACCTGCCTATCGTTGGAATCCCCCTCTCGCCTCAGAACTCTCACTATCTCTGTAGATTCCTCCAGTCTCACAAACCTCAAAATCTCTGTAATCTCCTCCAGCCTCAACACCCTCCTATCTCTGTAAATTCCTCCAGCCCATATAAACTTCCTTAGCTCTGTAATTGTCTTTACCCTCACAAACCTCCCTTTGTTTGAAGTCTAATCCAGCCTCACAATCCTCACCATTTCTGTAACCTCCTCCAACCTCATACTTTTCCCTATTTTTTATAATCTACTCCAGTCTCAGAACCCTTCTTGTCTCTAATATCCTCCAGCCTCACAAATTTCAATGATATGTGCTTTCCTCTAATAGAATCCTTATGATGATAACCTATTTTTATTCCTCCACTTGATGACGGCACTTTCAATTTCCTGGGCTTCAAGCTCCAGAATTTCCTGGTAAACCGCTTCATCTCTACACCTCACTTTTCTCCCGAAAACATTGACCAATCATGAGTCATTTATTCTAATATCTCCTTTTCTGAAATGGCTTGAAATATTGGTTGGCATCTTCCTATGTGAAGTGTCTCAGAGGTCTACAGTACAGAAAAAAGTCTCTGTGGCCCATCCAGCCTGTGCCGGTTAAAAACCACCACCTAACTATTCTAATCTAATTTTCCAGCACTTGGCCCATAGACATGTCTGCGTTCGCATCACAAGTGTGCATCCAAATATGTCTTAAATGTTATGAGGATCTCTGTGTCTACCACCTTACAGACAGTGATGTTCAGTGGAATTGTCACAGGATGATGACATCACAGACAGGAACAGAGACTAGCTGAGTCTGTGCAAAACAAAGATCACCCACACATTCCGAAGGATGGAAGGCTCCTTGACTGGGGGCAGAGGAGATTTAACAGAATGATTTGTAGGAAGAGGGTTTTTAGTTGCATGGTTAGGGTTATTTTTGACATTATTCTTTCATGTGACTTGGGTGTTGCTGGTACATATCGAGAATATCCATTTACAATAGATGGACTCTCCTTCTCAACCTCTCCCTTCGCCTGGGGTGTGGTAATCTTCAGGTTAAACCAGCCCTATGGTCAGGTAGGACAATGGTGACTTTACCTTCGGCACAGTGATGCCACTGTGCCTCAGTGGTGTACAGGGGAATGTTGAATGTGGTGAATCGGACACCAATGTGACACAGTGCTTCGTCTGGAGGATATTCACTTTCTTTAATGTTGTTGGGGCTGCACTGATGCAGTTAAGTGGAAAATGTTCCAACACAATCCGGATGAGTGCCTCATAGACAGCAAACAGTCATTGGGGAATCAGGTGTTTGGGGAAACTGAGATTGTTCTCCCTGTAACAAAGGATTTTGAGGGGACCTTTGATAGAGGTGTTTACAAAAGATATACATTAGGATGATAAAATGTACATCTTCAACTGATCATAAAAAGGATTACAGGACATATATTGAAAGTTTTAGGGAAGATCTATTGAGAGAATGGGGTGATTTAACAGAGAAATTTTACACGGCAAATGGGAATGAGCAAGAACACAATACTCACACACAATGCGAATATCCAGGTCCTGATGAATTGAATAATTCTGTCAGAGTTTGGTGTTACAATTATTGAGTTTCCCACCTGAAAGTCCACTTGTAATATTCTGTAACACAAACTCATAAAATCCGTCACAGTCAGTCCAGGGTAAAAATTCACAACATCCCCTCCTCCTGGCCGAGGTTAACTGTGCATTGTCCCTGCTACACATTATCCCTTGTGGACGTCAGCAGTTGATTCAGGAGGAAATCTATTTGGGTTTCTAGGAGTTTCCACCTTGGAACTTCATGTCACTGAACAGAACAGCAGGTCTTTGACACATGGCAAAAAATGGCCAAGAGTTAGTGAGATGTAGACGGCAGGATTCGCTTCCTTTTCTTTCCTTCCGTGCTGCTGCACTGCCTCATCAATGAGGCATTGGGCCGGAAAAGATAACGCAGCTTGATGGACAAGTTGTCTCGATTCTGAACAATGGACAGAAAGCTTCTCCCAGTCATTCGTAAGAATGCCCCTTAAAAAGATAGCAATTACGTCTGTGTCGTCTTGCCCAGTGCTCCCAACAAAAAGATTATAATGAGGGAGGATCTCATAAAAAAGGGATAACAGTCAAGTTCCATGAGGGTTACAGTTTATGGAGAGATATTGATAAATGGGCGACAAGTTGGCAAATGGAGTATAATGTGGGAAAATGTGAAGTTGTTCATTTTTGAGAAGACAAAGTGTTTTGAGAAGAACACAGTGTTATTTAAAAGGTAAAAACTGTGGAAAACTGCAACACAAATGGACTCAGGAATAATTGCGCAGGAAACACGAAGAGATCACACAGTTGCAGCAGGTAATCAGGAAGGGCAATGGGATGTTATCCCTTATGTCAAGGTGTTTGCATTATAAGAGTTTGGAATATGTGTCTCAGGACAAATGTACAAATTGCTGGTAAGACAACATCTGGAGGAATGTGAGCAGCTTTTTTGGTCCACTTATTCAAGCAAGTATATCACTTCACTGGAGGCATTTCAGTGAAGATGAAATAGGATGATCACTGGTTTGGAGGGATTATTTTTTAAGCTAAGACTAAACAGGTTTGGAATCTACTAACGAGATTTTCAAAGAATGAGAGATGATCTAATTAAAAATATAGGATTCTTAAGGGAGTTGACAGATAAATGCTGAGGGGATATTTCCCATCGAGGGAGCAGATTCTTGATCAGGCGGAGAATAGAGGGTTCTCTTTTGGAATCGTCAAGTTTAAGACAACACAGACATGGGTAAGGGGTTTCAGTTGCAAATGAGCTGGAGTGAGGTGGAGAGAAGGAGCATTTTAGAGATTGAAATTTCTGGCATTTGTGATTGAGAATATGTATGGTAAGATGTTCATCTTGAGGCCAGATATGAGAGCATTATTGAGAAGAGTGCAGTTCAGCCTCAGACAGTTCCCAGTGAGAGGGATGGATTCAGTACAGTAGTAAGGAAAAGTAATTTGTAATAACAACTGAAGGCAGTGGGTTTAACTATCACAAAGTGTTATTGGAGGAAATTTCAGTTAATCAAGTAGTGGAAGCATGATAAGCAGTTTTATAATTGAGTAACAATGGAGCAAAGGAGAGTGATTGAGGGGAGTTAGATCTGAACATTGTAGTATACGTGTGAAACCTAACACGGTGCTTGTGGAAGATCTCACCTCCTGGCAGTATGTCGGTGAGGAACAGGATGGGCCAAGGATAGATCCTTGAGGGACATCGACTACATGGATTTCAGACAGGAAAGAGAGAGTGGACATGGAGTGGGATTTTCCAATGACAGTGAGGTCAAACATTGGTTTAAACAGAATGGGTGAGAAGGACATAACCAGAAAAGAGAAACAGACAGAACAAGTAACAATACCTGTGAATTGGCATGGGGGAGAGGCAAGGAGGAGGAGAAATAAGAGAGAGTTAGAATGTTTGTAGTTTAGGAGAATAGGTCAAAGGGTTAAGATAAGCTCTGATAAGGCTTTACACGGGACTGGAGAAAGATGCAAGTTTCGGACTAAAACAAGGAGGAACATGCAAGGCAATTTTGGTTTGGTGGGCGAGTGGAAGAGAGGGAAGCAGCAGAGGCAGCTGATTGGATTGTCTCAATCTTAGTGACATAGAAACTCCATGTGTCTCCCTCACTTGTTGTTGGAGGGGAGGATGGAAGAGACAGGATGATGGACAGTGTTTTGCAAAGAAACAATGCCTTTGTTAGAGATATTTAAAAATGACTGAACAAACCTGATGAATTTAACTTTTATCCAGTATAATAAAATGTACAACAGCAGTCCGGGTTCGAATCCCATCTCAGCAGATGGTGGAATTTGAATTCAATAAAAAATAACTGGAATTAAGCATCAATTGGTTGCCATGGAACCATTGCTAATGGCAGAAAAAAATATCTAATGTCCTTCAGGAAGAGAAATTTGCCAACCTCAGCAAGCCACCCAGTTGCAAATCACTGCAAAGTCTCAACAAAGGAATGAAACTGGGTGGACCACTTGGCATCTACCAGGGCACTAGTAAAGACAACTGCAGAATCAGCCCTATCGACCCCGCAAACTCCTCCTTCCTAATATCTGGGGACTAGTGGCAAAATTTGGAGAGCTGACTCAAAGACTAGTCAAGAAACAGCGTCATATGCATGGAATCATACCTGACAAACAATGGCAAACGTCACCATCACTGTCCTTAGATAAGTCCTGCCCCACGAGCAGGACAGACCCGGCAGACGTGGCAACACAGTGGTATTCTGACTGGATTGATCTCACCTGAGAGTACTCGACATTGACTCTGACGCCTGGAAGTCTCATGGCTCCTGCTGATTATCATGTACCATCCTCCCTCGGTTGATAAATCGGCAGCACTATTATCGCTAGATTATTAATCCAGAGACCCAGATAACATTCTGGGAACCTGGGTTCGAATCCTGCCATGGCAAATGGTGGAATTTGAATTAAATAATGATCTGGAATTAAGAGTCTAATGATGACCATGAAACCATTGCCGATTATCAGGAAAGACCCACTTGGTTCACTTATGTTCTTTCGGGAAGGAAATGTGCCATCCTTACCTGGTCTGGACTACATGTGACTCCAAACCACAGCAATATGGTTGACTCTTAACTGCCTTCTGGGCAATTAGGGATTTGCAATAAACGCTGGTGCAGCCGGCGATTTCCACATCCCAAGAGTGAATTTTAATTAAAAAAAACTCCTTTATGTTGAACAGCATTTGGAGGAAGCACTGAGAGTGTAAATGGCACCAAATGTACTCAATGTCCACCAACAGGAGTCATTTGCAGCAAGATTACCAATCAAGCTGGTCGGGTCCTAAAGGACAAAGCTGCCTGGCTGGGACTGCAGCAGGTGGTGACGCAACCAACAAAAGGGAAAAACATAGCTGATCTCATCGTCACAAATTTCCCAGCTGCAGATGCATCTGTCCATGACAGGATTGATAACAGCGACCACCGCACAGTCCTGTGGAGACAAAGCCTCATCTTAAACTTGAGAATACCCTCCATTGTGTTGAGTGGCACTAACATCGGCTAAATGGGACAGACTTGGAACAGATATAGGAACTCAAAACCAGATATCTATGAGGCTCTGTGAGACATCAATAGCAGAACTTACTCCAGCACCATCTGTAACCTCATGGCCCAGCATATCCTGCACTCAACCAACACCATTGATCCAGGGGATCAACACTGGTTGAATGGATAGTATAGGAGGGCATGCCAGGAGCAGCACCAGGCATACCTAAAAATAAGGTGCCAACCTGGTAAAACTACCAAACAGGACTATCTGCATGCCAAATAGCATAAGCAGCAAGAGTTAGAGCTGAGCTACCCAATAACCAATAGATCAGATCTAAGCTCTGCTGTTCTGCCACACCCAGTCGTGAATGGTGATGGACAATTAAACAACTCACTGGAGCAAGCATACCAAAAATCCCCATCCTTACTGACAGAGGATCCCAACCTATCCATGCAAAAGATAAGACTGCAGCATTTGCAGCAACCTTCAGCCAGAAGTGCCAATTGGATGATCCATCTCAGCCTTCTCCAGAATTCCCCAGCATCACAGGTGTGAGTTTTCATCCAATTTGATTCATTTCAAATAATATTAATAAATGGATGAATAGTGCAAAGGTTATGGGCCCTGGCAACACTCTGGCAATAATACCGATGACTTGTGCTCTGGAGTTTGCGACCCGCCAAGCCAAACTATTTCAGTACTGCTACAGCACTGGCATCTACCGGCAATTTGGAACATTGCCCAGGTCTGTTCAGTACAAAAACACAGAGCAAATCCAACCCGACCAGTTTCCCCTCAAGCAGTCTACTCTCTATCATCAGTAAAGTGATGGAAGGTGTCGTCAACAGCGCTTTTAAGCAGCACTTACTCAGCAGTAACCTGCTCAGTGACACTCAGTTTGGGTTCTGCCGGGCACTCAGTTCCTGATCTTATTACAGACTTGATCCACAAATTCACAAACAGCTGAATTCCTGAGGTGAGGTAAGGGTAACAGCAGAGCCCTGCACCAAAACCACTTATTTCCACTTGTGACAATGACCCGACAATGACACCTTAGTTTCAGCTCATCTGCTGAACCTCTCATCTATTCCTGTGTTACCTCTAGACTTCACTATCAAAACACACTCCCAGTCGGCCTCCCACATTCAACGTCCCTGTAATCTCAAGAATATCTAAAATTCTGCTGCACACATGTTCATTTGTACCAAAACCTGTTCACCCATTATTGCTGTGCTCCCTGACCCACAAAGGCTCCTATTTATAAGCAACAACAATTTAAAATTCTCACCCTTGATTTAATTCCTGGCTGTGACGATCCCTATTGCCCTGCACCACACAACTTTCGAGACTTCAACAACTCATTTAGTTTCAGACTCCAACAATATGTTTAATCATTGCTTCACTTTTGGAGGCTGTTTCTACAGTTGCCAGGTAACATTGCCTGGAATTCCCATGATAAACCTCTCAGGTTTGCTTTCCTTCTTTAAGAAAGTCATGAAAACCTGCGAATTTGGTAATGCTTTTGGTCACCTGACCTAATATTTATATCTGTGGCTTTACATCAAAAGGTCCTTGATAATGTTTTTGTGAAATTATAAACATGATAAAAATAAAAATTGTTTGTTGATTTGGACATACACCATCAGCTCTTCAGTATCGCTAGATGAATGATCTGTAACTTCTCAAATGACCGCATTGTGGGAGCACCTTCATCATACGAACTGCAGCAGTACACGAAAGTCAAACATCACCTTTTCCACAGGCAACAGGGCTTTGGCAACGATTGCTGGTATCTGTGGAAGGAGAAACAGAGTAAATGTTGCAGAAGTGCAAAATGAATGACATGTAATAAAAATGCTGTAGAATTTGATGGTCTGAAATGGAAGGAAAATGCAATCTCTTTCTGGGAAAATAATTCCTGATTGTGAAAGATACCATTCAAAAATTAACCTGGTAAGAGAGCAGCACATGGTCAGCGGGTGGGCAGCAGTGGAAAATTTATTTCCAAAAGGTATAAGAAAGTAACAGTAAAATACTAAACAGAGATCAAATATATCCATCATCAGAGACTGAAGAGATTAGATACCGACAAAGATGCGATCAGGGAGCACAGAAGTGAGCAACAGCAGTGTTTGCTGCTATGATCCCACACTCTGGGAAAGAAATCCAGAAGAAACAAACATTTATCTTGAGATAACAAGGTGTAGAGCTGGATGAACACAGCAGGCCAAACAGCATCAGAGGAGCAGGAAGTCTGACGTTTTGGGCCTAGACTCTTCTTCAGAAATGGGGGAGGGGAAGGGGGTTCTGAAATAAATAGGGAGAGAGGAGGAGGCGGATAGAAGATGGATAGAGAAGATAGGTGGAGAAGAGACAGACAGGTCAAAGAGGCGGAGATGGAGCTAGTAAAGATGAGTGTAGGTGGGCAGTTAGGGAGGAGCTAGTTCAGTCCAGGGAGAACGGACAGGTCAAGGGGGCGGGATGAGGTTAGTAGGTAGGAAATGGGGGTGGGGGTTGAGGTGGGAGGAAAGGATAGGTGGGAGGAAGGACAGGTTAGGGAGGCGGGGACAAGCTGGACTGGTTTTGGTGTGCGGTAGAGGGAGGGGAGATTTTGAAGCTTGTGAAGTCCACATTGATACCATTGGGCTGCAGGGTTCCCAAGCGGAATATGAGTTACTGTTCCTGCAACCTTCGGGTAGCATTTCTCTTGTTTGAATTTGCTCTGTGTAAATCCTCTCCGATCACTTTCATTTCTGAAGAAGGTTCCAGACTCGAAACGTCAGCTTTCCTGCTCCTCTGATGCTGCCTGGCCTGCTGCGTTCCTCCAGCTCCACAACTTGTTATCTCACTTTCAACCAGAGACGGCTGCGCATGCGACCAACTTCACCTTGGCCCTTTCAAAGTTTCAAAGCTCCCGCGCATGTGCCCCGCGGATCATTGCCCCCAATAAAGATGGTGGCGGTCACACGGGCCTATCGCCATCTGAGGCGCTGATTTGTTTTCTACAAACATGAGTATGGGAGTTTCAAATATGTGTTTTCCGACGTGCACTAAGTGTTTGTAAAACTTCCAAACCCATACGAATATCACTTCCCTCCCGCTTTCTGCCGCTTTTCTTTCTTTACCGTGTCCTGCTCTGACCTCAATTGCACAAATCTCGGTCTCAGCGACTCTGCACTGCGCGCCTGGATGATCACGTGGTTTACACTGGTCCCGCTCCTTCTTCACTCTGATTGGTTAGAAGGGCAGCTACGTCCGACCGGTCATCCACGGCGCCCCTGTGCTCCTATTGGTCCCGCACTGACATCAATCACCCAGACTCCATCGTGAGCTGGAGCATGCGCAGTACTTCTTGTTGTCATTATCAGAACCTCATGATCGTCATCAGAATCTTGCATTTTCAGACAAATGAAAATTAGAACTAGATTAGAAAGATTGTTACGTTAGCGATCCTGGGATTTTAATAAGTCGTTCTGAGGAAGGGTCACTGGACCCGAAAAGTTAACTCTGTTTTTTGCCTTCACAGATGCTGCCAGACCTGCTAAGCTTTTCCAGCAACTTTGCTTTTGTTCCTGATTTACAACATCCGCAGTTCTTTCGTTTTTTTTTTAATAAATCGCGTTTGAAAAAGCTTCCTGTGGCTCAGAGCTAAGGACACTTTTGATACTGCTGTGTCAGCGAATAGAGAAATGGTGGTGAAATAAGTATAATAAATACAGGTATAGCAGTCCTCAGGTAAGATGTAAAGAGAATAATTATGAATATGAAGAACATCACGTGGTTAAGTGAGGTGAGTGTTGTTCATATGAACTGTGACTGGGCAGAGAGGGAAGTTAATCAAAGAAAAACAAGGATAAAAGAGATTATCAAGAAAGGTCTGTGCAATGGAAAGCAACAAGAATTGGAAGATAAAAGCCCAAGACAGAGGAAAAAGTTTGAGGACCGAGGCTGCAAAAGCTACAATAAATTGTTTCACTGCTCTACTGCCTAGTTATTGACATAAGCAGTATAACCCGCATTCAACTGGAAATAGCTGTCTGAGTTTGTCACTGTAGTTTGCTTCATAACAGATACTTCTCCACACTTTGTCTCAATAAAGCTGATAGTTGGTTCACAACTTAGTTCTGCTGCCAAGTCCGTTCCTGCTGAAAAGGTGTGTAGATCACATTTAAATAGATGCTAAATGTCAATCCAGGCTGGCAGCCAAACTCCACGCCCTCACCACTGACTCCATCCCTGCCCCTGGTAACTGGCTGCTAACACACTGCTCACAATCATGGTGCAATATTTCACCCCAAGATGAGCTTCCAACCACATTACTCACGCCCACACCCATCATCACAAAGATCACATACCATTTCAACTTCAGTAGCATCTCAGTTCATCTGCTGCTGAAACTCTCATCCATTCCTTTGTTACCTCTCGACTTAACTCCCCAAACACACTCCCGGTCGGCTTCTTAATTCCACTTCCCTATAATCTTGAGGTGATCCAAAAATCTGCTGCCCATGTGTTTACTCTTACCCATTTCAATATCTTCGTGCTTTGCCATCCTGTGCTCACTAACATACAAATTTTCTGGGTGGCTGAGCACCAAGATATTGAAATTCATATCCCTATTTTGAAATGTTGTCATCACACCTCCTTCTTTTGATAGTCCGTCCAGCCTCAAAACCCTCTGAGATATATTTGAAGAAGTGTCACTGGACCCAAAACAATAATTCTGCTTTCTCTCCGCAGGCACCACCAGATATGCTGAGTATTTCATCAATCAACAGTAAAGGAATTAAGGGTTATGGTGAGTGGGTGGGTAAGTGCAGCTGAGTCTCAAAGATCAGCCATGATCTCATTAAATGGCGGGGCAGGCTCGAGGGGCCAGATGGCCTACTCCTGCTCCTAGTTCTTATGTTCTAATTTCTGTTTGTGTTACTACTTTCAAGCATCTACAGCTCTTTTTTGTTCTTCCTGACTTCCAACCTCCTGTGGATTTCTGTTTTTAACTCTCCCACCTTTTTCATGCTTTCAGTTTCCAAGGTCATAAGCTCTTGAATTTACTGCCTAAACATCCCTGATTTTCAAAGTCCCTTTGTTTGTTCAGGATATTCCTTAAAACCTACTTCTTTGGCCAGTTTTTAGTCACTTGTCCTAATAAGTCCATAAGTGCCTGGTATCAAATATTGTTTTATGACAAGCTTGTATAATATGTCAGATCATTGGATTGAATTAAAAATGTGAAAATATTTAAATTGCTCATTTGGAAAACAAAACTAATCCTTCACAATCTTTTGGTAACTCCTTACCCAATAGCATTGCAAGTGCAGTTTCACCACACGGCCTGCAACGGTTCAGGAAGGTCGAACATCAAATTCTCCAGAGGTAACTGAGGATTGGCAACAGTTACTGATACCTGTGGAGAGTGATCCAAAGTTAATGTATCAGGATATGGTGAATGAATGACAGGGTGCAGAACTTGTTGGGTAATATAAGCTCAGAAACAGAACAGAAAACAACTGCATTAAGAATAATTCCTGACTATGAAACATACTGTGGGAAGACAAAGCTTCAAAATCCATAGGGTTTGATCAAAGAAATGTGGTGGAAACCTCATCTAGACATAATTTGATAGAGTCACAGAAGCATTAAACATACAGGTGCTCACACATTATTAGTGACAGAGGGAAGGCAGAAGTGAAACAGAGCAATATACTGAAATGGATTCAGATCCATACTAAAGGAGATGCACCAGCCCGAGAGCTACAGAACCTCTCACAGGTAACAGGCACAACACTAAAACTCAA
>NW_025968518.1:23548-24332 GCF_021869965.1 Rhincodon typus | reverse complement strand
AGCTTCTGATGTTGCTATAAAAATCAGAACCCAGAGATGGTTATGAGAGATCAGGCCACACCAATTGCTGCCATTAAAAACCCAAGGCCTACCAAGCTATTGACACAAGCAGTCTCAACAAGCCAGCTCAGCACTTCTGCCTTGCCTCTTCTAAACAGAGGAAAATAACCTCCCAAAGTGGCAGTGTTGTGACAAGAGGAATTGCTGTACAAGTGCGATTCAAGAGCCTAACAGACCAAGAAAACACTTGCTAATGTCCTGTCAGCCAACACAGCCTTTACTTGTTGCCAGATCAAAGACTGATACTCAATGGCCATGGAATTCTACAGCTGAGGCTCTCCAAATGCCCACATCAGAAACTCACATGAGGGTCCGTGTTGCCAGAGGCAAGTTTGTGCAGATCCAGCAGACTCTGGTTCACATCCTTCTCCATCTGTAGAGCTCTCTGCATTGCCTCCAGACCATGACTCCACTCATCCTGCTCTGGCTTCTGATTAGAGGAAGAGGCAGAAAGTTCAATAGGTTGGAAAATCCAGAGGTAAGAGGGATGCAAGAATGAAATAGCATATTAGTCACTGCATTAATCCAATTGTTCCAAACAATTAATGCCACAAGTTGCAGGGAAGGTATAATTAGGTAATAGGTGTAATTAAACCCAACCTTGATGTCCTGCAGGAGTACTCGGCCTCCACGTTTATTCTGGAATGCCATCAGTTTCTCAGCGTGTTCCCGTTCCTCATGGGACTGCTCCTTGAAGAACTCAGCAAAGTGACGCAGGGCAACA
>NW_025968518.1:6884-23448 GCF_021869965.1 Rhincodon typus | reverse complement strand
TGTTTGCAGTTTTATTAACAGCCTGTGCAAATGTACATGATTCAACTAGAAGATAAAATGGTGCCAACATTGGACTTCATTTCAACTATTCCCAAGAACTATCAGAACAGGAATGCTTTCTTTCCAAGGAGAGGCTAGGATCTTTACCCTTGCAAAGTAGGAGGTTGAGGCTTGATCTTAAAAAGAAAGATTAAAGTCAAGAGCATAGATAGTGTGTCTAGTTGATGTCCTTCCTGCTCCAAAACAGTAGGAGTCCAAAACTAGAGAATCTCGTTTGGTTCAGGAAGTACAGTTGGCAATGAGCAGTTTGGGTTGAAGGGTCTGTTTGTGATGTATGACTGTCAGACTAACATTCACTTTAGGCAGAAATAGTAGGAACTGCTGATGCTGGAGGCTGAGAGAACAAGGTGTGGAGCTGGAGGAACACAGCAGGCCAGGCAGCATCAGAGGAGCAGCAAAGCTGACGTTTTAGGTCTGGACTGTTCTTCAAAACTCTTCACTTATGTGGTCGAGAACAAATCTCCCACATTCAACACTGTGGGAGAACTACAGTGAGAACAACAGGGCAGGACAGTCAGCACACTATTCATTGGAGACCAGAACCAACACAAGTCCAAAGGTAAAATTGGGTTTGTTTCAAGATGACCAGGTTTTATGCATCATACTGCTTCTTCAGTTATGAGGAAGCAAGTTCTTGGGATTTGGATGAGCACACCGAGACAACCAGCAGGAACAGGTGTCATAATAATTCACCAAGTGTTACAACAATGTTGTAAAGCCAATTCATAAACCT
This sequence comes from Rhincodon typus, assembly GCF_021869965.1. Lineage (NCBI taxonomy): Eukaryota > Metazoa > Chordata > Chondrichthyes > Orectolobiformes > Rhincodontidae > Rhincodon > Rhincodon typus. Next base: position 22,655 of record NW_025968518.1, on the reverse strand, counting down.
ATGGAAATTCTGTATCAGTGTAGTGCTGCACAGTTATTTGTTGGAAAACTTGGGACTGATCTCTCCAAGGAGATCAGGTAGATGTTCTCTCAAAAACTGAATGCAGCCTGGATGGATTGGATAAAGACAACCTGTTCCACTCAAGTGGGCACACATTTCAGTGATATGGCCAAAGGAACAGGGGCTAAATGAGGAAAATATTTCCTGCAGCAGTTAGGGAATTGAATACACTACCCACAAAAGTTGGGGGCACATTCAGGAGGGCAGCAGACTATTATTTGGATCAAAATAGTCCTGTACAATGTCTGGGTAATGAAAAGCAATAGATCAGGGCTGGGTCATGCTTCTTGAAGCAGTGAGTACATTATAATTGGCTGAATTGCCTGTGTCTGTACAGGCAGAGAGATGTTCAATTTCAGTGACCTTTACAACTTCCTGCTTCTGTTGAAAGATTCAGAGATATATAGTGTCAATAAACTGGGATCTACAGTACTATCCTTTCACCAACGAACAATTGAAGGACTGATACTACTCTCCAGATCCATGCGACTGTTAACGGGACCAAACAGCTTCTGCCAGTCTCAGTATGCCAACAGTGTCTTACACTGGAACCAATTCTCAATCTTCAGGGAACCTCAGGTATTGTCACAATCTGGCAGCCCATCATGTTTTCAAAGCTTCATGTTAGAGCTCAATAAAGGACACATGGAAATACAGTAAAGGTCAAGTTTCAATGTCCATGACCACAAGCCATGGGGTTGGGGGAAGTGATTAGACATACATTGTAAGTGCCTTGCTACAACACCTCAGCAGGAGAGAGAGTGGGAGAAGTAGAAAATTCAGTTTGGTTTGTATTGACAAACCCATCCAGCATTCAGTTCAGAGATAACTCCAGTTAATTATCTTTTCCTTCCAACATCTAGTTGGAGGAGCAAGCACGAGATCCCCCAAAATAGCTAACTTGGAATGATCACATCATACAAGGCAGTCCACTAGAGGAAGTTTCAGTACAGATCTTTCACCTAAAAGGGAATGGAAACTTAAACCATATTCCAAAATGTTTGCCATTAAAATGGGCACTATGTTAACTTCTGTTTTGCCATTAAAGCTGAAGATAAAAGGCTAGCAATCCCAACGGTCAGGCAGCATCCATAGAAAGAGAACAAGCAAATATTTCTCGTCTGGATGAGTCAGCTACAGGAAACATGGAGGGGGGCAGCATTGACACAATATCTGGAGGGTGGAGTCCAGGTGGAGAAAGGATATTGATAGTTCAGATTAAGTAATTGGAGAGAGGGAGAATAGCTGAATAATGGGGCATCCACCTGCCAAACTAGCAAGAACCGATGGCCCCACTAGAGTTGCAGCATGGGGAAGGAGGACAGACATGGTTACAGAACACAACAAGTAATGCTAAAAGGGGAAAAACAGGAGAATGCATTCACATTCCAGAGGTGTTGAACTCAATATTGAGTCCAGAGGATCATCAGTGTCTTGTCTAAAGTCAAGATACTGTTCTTCCCATTTGCACTGATTCACTGCAGCATGCAAAGGACAGACAAGTGGACACAAGCAAGATGCCACATTAAAATGACCTGCTACAGGAATATTAGGTTTATGCTTTAACATGGACTGGAGATACATCATCTCTGAAGAGTCATCCAGACTCAATATTAGCTTGCCATTCACACCACAGATGTTCCCTGACAAATGGATTTCCAGTATCTTTTCAGTCAGGATTCCACTATCTGCAATAATTTGCTCCTAATTCCCATTAGGGTGAGTCACACTTGAAGGTAAAGATGATGTTAGAAACCTCACAAAAACCAAGTTTCACATTTGAAAAAAACTCACAGAATAGGCATCTGATTTCAATCAAGCATTTTCACTGCATTTGTTCTCAGAGGACATTAGAAAAACATCCCCAACCAAACCATTCACATGGAAATACTGCCCACTCAACATTAATAAAAACAAGGCAATCTTCATTTTAAAATGAAACCCAAAACATATGAGTCTCACCATGGAGAGGTAAACATAGGAGGAATAGAGCTCCAGGTTGATCTGCTTGTTAACAGCATCCTCACAGTCCTTGTGGTAGTTCTGACACACTTGGGAGGCCATCTTCACTATTCCAACTCACTATCACCCAGACAACCTGAGAACTGAGCCTCTCACCCACAAACTCTTGTATTTATTCTCCTGGGATATCCTGCTCTCAACCAGCAAATGATGTCACCAATGATTATTGACAATCCTTGATAGCCAATCAGGAATCTCCCATCAATTCAGGAACTAATTTCAGACAGGGAATGGTGTGTAACTGAAAGAGCCAAGCTTGTATTCCAATAAATAGAAGGAGTTTCAGGTCATTTGGACCATGCAGACAGGAGGAGGATTTTCAACCCCTTAAGCATATTGCATCACTCAACTGGATCTTGGTTGGCTTGTATTTAAAACCTGTGTAACCTACCTTTTTTCCATATTCTTTTTACACCATATTCTTAACAGATAGTCACCAATCTCAGTTTGAAATAATCAATGGAGTCGATGTTCAATTAAGGTTTTCAAAGATTTATGGTATTCTTTGTGTGGGAAGTGAAGGAAACCGAGAATGCACATCTCTCTATTCCTTCAACAAGGCTCTTTCTACATGTGAGCCCCAGGCCCATGTACAGGGTCCTGGGGAAAGATTGCCATAGCTTTGCTATTCAAAGTAGATTCGAGCCGTTTGAGATAGTGGGAACTGCTGATGCAAGAGAATCTGAGATAACAAGGTGTAGAGCTGGATGAACGCAGCAGGTCAAGCAGCATCAGAGGAGCAGGAAATCTGACGTTTGGGATCTGGACCCTTCTTTAGAAATTTCTGAAGAAGGGACCAGACCCAAAACGTCAGCTTTTCTGCTCCTCTGATGCTGCTTGGCCTGCTGTGTTCATCCAGCTCTACACCTTGTTATCTCAGATAGCCATTAGCTCTCCTCTATCTCCAAACTATTTCTGAAGGTTTCCTTCACATGGTTGCCTTTCTTATAGTTATGTCATGGACTCTTATCTGCAATGGAAATTAGTTACTGAGACTTTCCTCAAGTTGAAACTGATAGAATTCTCGAAATCAGAGTTTCCCAATATAAGTCAGGAAATTCAACCCTGGAGACACTATTAAGTACAATTGCTTCTGTGTTCGCCCATCTCTTGATGAATTGACACATCACTCATCAGGTTCAGAAGAGGCAATTGAATCACCACAGTTAATGGCAAATATCACCCAGTCTAATGTGCTGTTCCTTCTGCAAAAGTTCACTTTATATTGAGAGGTATTTGTGAGACAAGATTTAACATTTGATACTTGGAGAGTCTTGGGATGTAACTTGAGACGTTCTGCTTTTATTCATCCAACACTTTGTATGTCCTTTGGACAGTGAGGATACAGGCAATAGTTCCCAACATTTGTCATCTCTCAAGGGAGTCATCTTAAAGTGGTCAATGCTCGAACAGATAAACAGGTCAAAACAAAACCTCCTTTCACTGATTTGTGAACAATAGTAGTTGGAACGTAACCAGTCAGTTGTTTGAGCACTGAAACAAGACCATGTCTAATGTGGTCACAACTATGATACTATTTGTAACTAACCAGGAGGCCTTTCCAGAGCAGAGATAGAGACCCCAAGTGTGGACCCAAGCTGAAATTGAGGGAATCATGAGTTCAGAGGCAGCAATGGCCATAGTGGAGTTGGTGCTGTAACAGCTGTACTCCTGCTCTCAGCTCTCTCTATGACCATTTAAGACTCAAAACAAGTTTAATGATGGCCTGCCATTACACACTCCCTGTTGTTAGTCACTAACAATCCACATTAACAGCTATTCACCCTCCTCGCCAGATCGTTATCAACTCCTTTGTCTGTCCATCTGCACTTGTGTCTTTGGATTCTATCCTTTATCCTATAACTTAGTCCCTACGCCGTCCCCCTCCCTATCTTCTGCATATGAACCGACATTTTCCAAGCGACCGTACAGTCTGAGGAAGGGTCACTGGACCTGAAACGTTAGCTCTGATTTTTTCTTCACGGATGCTGATAGACCTGCTGTGCTTTCCCAGCAATTTGTGTTTTCGTTGTTGATGGTGGGGAAGTGTTTGGAAAGCACTGAATGTGGGAAATGATTGTGAAGCGTTTAGATCCAGGGGCTATATTGATTTCCTGAGCAAGTGCACGTCAACCCGCCAGGCCCATGGAGAACTGCAAGAAACACTTTCAATGATCTGGTGGAATTAAAGAAATATTGTTACGTTTCTGGTTCCTGTAAACAATTATCTCAACCCAAACGACTTGGGTCAAAATTTCACCTCTGCTTATGAAGAATCTCTGGCAGTAACGTTCAGAATCACTTTAATGGAGACTTTCAATTCCTCAACCTACCAGTGCAAAGAAAGGTTTCATTTTAAATGGGTGACCAGTTGCTCTAAACTCTCCCAAGAGGGGCGTCCTCCCCACAACCTGTCAATAGCCGTGAGTGAAGTCCCTGTTGCTCACCAAGGATTAGCAGATGCAAGTTAGTCATGCGCCTCATCTTTATGAAGCCCACCCCCTCCCAAATTTGTCTGGCAAAATGTTATCTGAACAACATATGCAGTCGTGGCGTGGGTTTCCTCTCTTAGTCCAAAGATATGCACGCTAGCTGGATTGGCCATGATAGATTGCCCACTGTTGAAGTATTTGGAGAGGAGGTTATAGCAGGATGGGTCAGCATGGACTTGTTGGGCCAAAGGGCCTGTTTCCACACTGTCGGGATTCCTTGATTCTAGTTTCTGAGGCAAGGTGAATGAATACCATGCTCCAGCTATGCTGTCACCAATGCCCCTGAACAACTGAAGCATACCTTGTATTCCATTGCACACAACAGGTCATTAGCTTTTCCCACTACTCGGAAAGGGATCATTCTTCGTGACAAGGGGAGGGGGGGGGGATAAAAAAAAAAACAAAAGAAATTGTCCTGATGCTATTTGAGAATATTGTCACGGATGCTTTACATTTAGTTTAACAGCGTAAAGCGTGCTTGTCTTTCAGTTCAATGTGTGCAGGAAGGTCTACCTTGCAATGCAATTGTCCTGGGAGTGTTTGATGGCAAGTGCCCAAGCAGCTTTCCTCTTGCTAAGTAGTCATCGATGGAGTTTTACTCCCTTTCCAATTCTGTGCTGTAGCTCAATAACGGTGATGCCAAATGTCATATGCTTAGCCGTGATGAAATAGGCCACGATTGGGAATATGTGCCATTGAAATGAAAGAAGCCCCTTCACACAGCAAACTCTGAATTGGCAATTTTCACTCCACATCCAACCCCCACCCTACCCCACAAAAGCCCCATGCAGCTCTAGTGTAGCCTGGAGAGATCACGAACACTGGATAACATTCAGGGTGCAGTGAGGAATGCCAATAGCACATTAAAGCTTACACAAAATCAGTTCATACAGCTAGCAATCTTTGGTCTGGATCAATGTGCATGTAGTGAGCAATACAGACACAAGTCAGTTTCACAGGAATTTATTTCTATATCCAGTAAGAAGAACAGGCTTACACTAGCACTCTACACAGTTGAAGATGTTTCCCCAAGCGCATCAGCTCAGTGAGAGCCTGTCAAACAGGTACTCTCCCATGCCATTGTCAGGGGCTCCCAGTCTCTTCAGGTTGGTGATGTGATCTCCCAGCTTCTTGATCATCTTCCCTTGCTCATCCAAGTAGTGCCTCTCCAGGAAGTCACACAGCTGGAGAGAAACAAAATGAGAGTAATCAGTTCAGAGACATGATTGGATGGGTCTTTCTTGGTGCTTCTATCATTTATGGATGTCTACAGCAGCTGGATATCTCCAAGAACAGGCTGGAAACTGCCTCCTGTAATACTTGTAGCTGAGAAGGCAGAGCAAAGCTGACTTGCGCACAAGTGCCAAGCAAATCCATTTAAGTGGAAACAATCCCCATAATAATTTACACCCCAGATACTTCAACATCACGTGCAAATCAGATTGGTAACTGAGACAAGTAGCACAAGTGGTGTTTGCTCCAAAACACACTGTTACACAGACTTTGACCAGAGTGTGCGGGGCAGATTCCAGTATCACCTTCAATACCCCGATAGGTCATCATCAGGAACTCACATGAGGGTCCGTGTTGCCAGAGGCGACTTTGTGCAGATCCAGCAGACTCTGGTTCACATCCTTCTCCATCTGCAGAGCTCTCTGCATTGCCTCCAGACCATTGCCCCACTCATCCTGCTCTGGCTTCTGAAGGGAGGGAAGAGGCAGATGCTTCACTCATGTGAAAAACAAAGGGAAGTTCAATGCAGTGAGATGAGATTGTAACTGGGAACTAGCGTGCACCTTGTAGCATTGTGGTTTTACCCCAGCAGTATTCAAGCTTCAAATCCATGTCTAGTTCAGTTAGTTGTAACGTAAGAGGATACACCAACCTTGATGTCCTGCAGGAGGACTCGGCCACCACGTTTATTCTGGAATGCCATCAGTTTCTCAGCGTGTTCCCGTTCCTCGTGGGACTCCTCCTTGAAGAACACAGCAAAGTGACGCAGGGCAACGTCATCCCGGTCAAAGTAAAAGGACTGTGGGAGAAGAGGAGAAAGGGACAGAGTCAGGCAAGCTCCAGATCTCATCCAGACAGAACTTCAGCAAGAGGCTGTGTAGTTTTTTCAGACTAGACAGAATGAAGTGTACACATCCTGAATGTCAAGACAATGTAGGAACATATTGGGCTGGGTGTACAGTTCTGAACTACAGATCATAATTTAGGAATATACAATGTAGTCCTCGACTGACTGATGAGATGCTTCATTTGGTTTTCCAACTCAATCTGAGATTAGGAGGTTGTTGACTATTATCAGAAGCAGATATTCTGAGGCAGAGTTACTGACTATCATCAGGATAAGTGTAGAATGCAAACAAAACAACCATGATCTTACTAAGAGTAGTGAGCAGGTCTACAGGGGGCCATGTGACATCTGTCAACTCACGTGAGCAAAGGAGATCATTTCTCCCTGGACTCAAGATCTTCTCCAAGTGTGACCCCCATTTTAACATGGGCAAAGTGGGCACAACCCATTAGACCCGAGTGCATTAGAGTAGGAGCTAATGAATTGCAACTTGCACCAAACACCTCAATAGCCATTACTTCCTCAATCTCATGAGGAGTCAAGAGACCAAAATCCATTTTAACAGGGAGCCTAGATTTATTTCAGTCCTCAACCCAAGTGATATAATCAGAGACCCTTTCACCAAAAACCTTAATGTAATGACTTAATATCAGTTGAGAGAAAATCCCATGTCATTGAGGTAATAACATCAAATGTCATCATTGAAGGACCTAGTGTTAAGCCAACACACCAGGATTATACTCCTTCAGAAACAGGCAGGAGGACTCAAATAGTGACTGCTTCACTAGTGAGTCACCCAATTCACTTTAACTGAAGTGGAACAGAAATTGAGCAGGTTTACACAACATGAAAAATCATCATCCAAGAAGTGACAAGGAACCTTGGATTTTATTCCAATATAAAACACTTCAGAATAAAACCCAAGAGAGAGAACACAGAGTAGCTAGTCCCTGAACAAAACAACCAAAACAAAAAATTCCTTAATAAGTTAAGTGGACAGGAGGTTTGGAGAGGGAAGAAACATTCAAAAGTCAACTCAATGGCTTTAAAAGAAACTGTATCCATCCCAGATATACTTAAAAAGACAACTATGAAACACAGGGGGCATGGACTTCACCGACATATGGCCCACCCCTAATTGCCCTTGGTTGTGTGGTGGGTATGGGGGATGGTGAACAAAAGAAAGTAACAAGAAAGAGTGAACTCTCAAGGCTCACCATGGAGAGGTAAACATAAGAGGAATAGAGCTCCAGGTTGATCTGCTTGTTAACAGCAGCTTCACAGTCCTCATGGTAGTTCTGACGCACTTGGGAGGCCATCTTCACTGTACCTACTCACTATTGCCTAGACCACTCAAAAAATAAACCTCTCAACCACAAACTCTTGTATTTATACTCCTGGGGACATCCTGCACTCAACCAGTGAATGACATTACCAATCATTACTGACAATTCCTAACATCCAATCAGGAATGTCCCATCAATCTAAGCACCAATGAAAAGGGAAAGGGTGTTATGGGGACAATGCTGAGACCCAGAGCCAATCAGAGATTTGGAATACAGAGGTTTGGTAAATTATTCTTGATGATGCAAGTGCTTTTGGAGTGATAGTTTGTCAACGCAGGCCAATCTCGCTGGTCATTTGTAAATAGATATGTGTAGTGGCAGTGTCCATACCTCTGGATCTGAGGACACTAGTGTCAGGTGCCACTGTCTCCTGAACAGATTGCTCAAAAAGTGTCTATTCTGGGACAGGAATGAAGTGATTAAAAAATGTTACCTTCAGTGAAGCACTTTTCCACCATCTGACCAGAGATGGTTCTTTTGCCTCAAGTGTTTCACTGATACCCCAAGTGTTTACAACTAGTTTCATTCTAGAAGATCTAAAAGGGACCTGAGGGGCAGGTTTTTCACGCCGAGGGTGGTGCATGTTTGGAATGAACTGCCAGAGGACGTGGTAAAGACATTTAAAAGCAATTGGGACAGGAACATGAATAGGAAGGGTTTAGCAGGTGTGACGAAACAATGGCTTTAAGAGGTGTATTTTGACTTTAGATTCAAATGAAGAAAGTTGGAGACAGAGGTGGAGAGTACTCCACTCAAAGTCAATAAAGTAATCAGCTTGTGAGGCATTGAGGTTTTTTATTGCAGTTGGAACAATAGAAGCGACCTGAGTTGAGTTGCTTGAGGGTGTGTGTAAGTGGGGAGTTGTCGGGGGGTGGTTTGGTCGGGTGGAAGTGGGTGAGTGGTTGGTCAAGCTCCCAATGAACCAGGATTTTTAGTTTTAGCTTTCAGCAGTTGCTGAGGTTTTCGAGCTGGCCGTGGGAGCTCTTATTCCTCTCTCTGTTACAGCTACAAGCTGGGAGTTCTCCTGCAGCTGTTCGAATTGCATGTGAGACAATCTATTTCACTGAATCTGCCTTTGCAAAGGGTGTGTTTATAGTATGTCACTATGTTGGAACAGTTAATTAGTAATAGTTAATGTATCTACTATTTTGTTCAGCATTTCGTTAGGTAATCCAATACTTTCCTTTTTCTTTTGTCTGTACTTCAACTGTATTATAAAACTAAAGTGTGCTTTGCTTGAGGTTAATAGTTTGATCAATCGAATTGCATCTGGAACACAATGCCTGTCACTTACGTTTAAAACAAGAAAACAAATGATACTCTTAATGTGTTTGGAGGAGGTTTGGTCTGGCCCTCGACAAGGGAAATGAGCCAAATGCAGGCAAATGGTGTTGGTTCAGTTTGAAATACCTGGTTAGCATGGATGAGTTGGACCAAATGGTCTGTTTCCATGTTGTTTCACACTGTAACTCTAAGCAGCTCGGACCTGGAATAGGTGATGAGATGTGTTTTTTTGGATTTAACTCCGGGTTTAATGGGCCAGATGGGGGAGCCTGTGATTGACATCAGGATCCACCAATCATCATCCACCCACAGCCCTCCTGGGACAGACGCTTTTAATCCGCCCGAACTGAAAATGTATCTGGAGATTGCCAGATATCCTGGTCAAAATGGATCTGAGATGCAGGGAATGTCCATTAGTCACAAACGACTTTGTCCAAACTAATGGACATCACATGGTCATTCAATGGTCACCAGAGAGTTTGATGAATATCTGTGGTGTCTGGCTCTGTGGGAATAGATGGTGTTCCTGGCTTACTCCCTGGTTGTCTGTGTAACATAAACCACACATACTCATGTTCTTCTCGAGTCCATATCCAAATAAATACACTGCAGGAAATTTATAATACAATGTTGAAGTACACACTTACTGGTTAATCGTCTTTTCTCATGTTTTTGTCGAGAACTCCTGAGCATGTGCAAGGTTCAGAAGATGTGGGTAGAGCAAATTAATTAAATTGAGACAGCTTTGTAAGTAATTTCTATCTGGCATAGACATCTTATACATATGTTTTATTTTGGTAGGATGAAGTTCAATATCATCTGATGAGTTAATTCAACCCAAATGAATTGATTTGTCTCAAATTTATTTTATCTTTTATACAGTTCAAAACAAGACCGTAATTCCTTGCTACTATCATCAGTTGAAGAAGATTTACATTTTGCTAAAGTGTGGTTCTTCTGAGAATGGTATCTACAAGATCTCGATATCTTGGCAGGTTCTCACTGATGCTATCCTCCTGTTGTTGGGATCTATCCTGGCTGACATACTGTTCCAAGCTTCTTTGGCATTGTTTCTTTCTCAGCCCTTCTTCACATGGTGTTGTGACAATTTGGGCTTCCCTGGGCTATTGGATTTGACAGATTTGAATCCAATCTGCTCACATAGAACACAACTTGGATGTCTCTTGAAAGGATGGACAGTGCTTTGGTGGGTGAGATGAGCTACATCCGATTCAAGGATTGGAAGAGTTATTGGAAGAGTTGTTCCATAGTAAAGCACTGGCAGATGATACTGGCTTGTAGTCATTGTTTTGCACTTGCTTCTTTTACCCAGCTGGGCATCAATTCTTTGTGTTTGTTCAGGAGGATCTTTTACAAGGAAATGATGGATGTACAGATAACACCAAGTTCCAACTTATCCCACATAGATTGGCCTCAGTGAATTCACTTTTCATACCTTCCCTTCAACATTAACCTTTGCATCGATCAAACATTCCCCCTGGCTGTTGGCACTATGACATGAACACAATCTGTCTCTCCCACAATTGGGCATCTGAATGTCAGCAGAACTCTTGCCATCATCAGAAATACTGGAGGATATTATTCTTCCAAATTCTGTACCCAATGCTGGAAGGTTTGCTCCCTGCCATTCAGAAGCTGATCCTTTAAAATAGAAATTTATTTCTGTTTAACAAGACCTGATCCTGACACAGTGACAGTGGTCTACTGATCATTAGTTTTTTTTGGTTTTCCAGCATTTTGGTCTTTAAGGGACACTAAATCATTCTGTTGGGATCTCTCTCTTGTTTTGTCATATGTCTAATAGAGCCCTTAAAGGTGGGGTTTAGTGCCTGCAGGTGACAGGTATGTGGAAAATAGTGTTTCTTTTGAGACGTTCATATTCCCCTCCTTTTGTCCTTGATCTTTATGAAGAAAATGCAATGTTGGGCTCAGCCACAAGCTTGTTAGAGTAACCCCTCTGATGCACTAAATACCTCAGTTGGACTAATAGTCAGGATGGAGACTGCCTATTTAGTCCCATTCACCTGTGCCCACTAGATATACAAAACTGATCTGGTCCTAGTCTTGATCATTCCTATTCATATAGCCAGCCAAGCACCATCTCATGTTGCAGCTGTACCAGCATCCACTAGTTCCTCTTGCAGCTCATTCCAGATGAGCACCCTCTGTGGGAAAGTTGCCCCAGGGTCCCTTTTGAATCTCTCCTTTCAACTATGCCCTCTGCTTTCCTCAAGCCTGGGAAGAAAGGCCTTTACTATTTATTCCATGCACATCCCTCATGATTTTAAGTCTAATGTCTGCTCTCAGCTTCTGACACTCAAATGAGGCTAGCCCCAGTTTACTCTGCCTCCTTGCAGAACTTTTTCTTGAACCTTTAGCTCTCAGAAGATCTTTAGCATGAAATCCAGCAATGAATGCAGTATTCCAAGAGTGACCAATGCCCTACACAGCTGTACAATGGCATCCCAAATCCTACACTCCATGCACTGGCCAATGAAGGGAAGCATCCCAAGTGTTTTCTTCCCCACCCTGTCCACACCTTCAAAGGAACTCAGCACCTGCACACTAGAACTCCATTTGCCAAGGCTCCCCAGAAGCTGAACAAGGACTAATAAACTTCACAAGCCAATAAAAATATATTGACCCTGATTTGAGACTTGCTCTCACCCAATATGCACACTTAGCATGTATTATTTGCTGAGCTCTTGGTGGTGCAGTGGTAGCATCCCTAACCCTTGTCTGGGAGGGATAGGTTCAAGTCCCACCTGCTCCATTAGAGGGTAATACTGAACAGCTTGCTGAAGTAAACACATGAACATTGAAAGCAAAATTCCATAGGCACACCCTTAAAATTATTCTTTCCAAAACCAGAAGTGCCTGGATTTGTCTGTTATGCTTAACTTGCTGGAATCAGTTTTCTCAATAACCTTAAGGTTTCCCTGATGGCTTCCAACCTTCTGCTCAGTTGGTCCTTTTGCTAAGAAGGCTAGGTCCATGAGCCATTCCTCACCCTTCAAAGTTCCTGGGTCAGTGCTAATTCCTCCATACAAAAGGATATTGTGGGTTGACCTACACAAGGTTTGTGTGGCTCAAGGCAGCAGCTCACCATCTCAAAGGCAACTAGGTGCAAGCAATTGTCTGGTCCAGACTGTGAAACCCACAGACCAGTGGGGAAAGTGTTCCCATCAGCAAGAACAGAACCAAACAGGATCAAGCTACAGCACAGCTCACAGTAAGGATTAACCCAGGAAGGGAGGCAAGACAGTCCAATATGGAGCAGTTTATTTACACTTGGGACAGGACAATGAACTGCTTCTACAAAAGGAGAAGTCTCTACAGGTCTCCCATTTAGACACATGGCAACAAGCTTTCTCCCTGCATTCAGTTCAGTCACTCTCTCCCAGGGTGAGCCTGTCAAACAGGTAATCTGCCATGCCATTGTCAGGGGCTCCCAGTCTCTTCAGGTTGGTGATGTGATCTCCCAGCTTCTTGATCATCTTCACATGCTCATCCAAGTAGTGCCTCTCCAGGAAGTCACACAGCTGACCAAAGAGGGAGAGAAAAAGGAATTTAGATAGCAAGACCAGTTTCCCTTGACAGCTTGACCTTTCATCCTGTGAACTGGAGCAACAGAGTTTTGGATATTGATGCAGTACTAGTGCAGAGCATTGAGAATCAGAACAACAAACCCCTTCCAACTTTTTTTTTTTTTTTTAATGTAGCCCAGACCTGGACTTGATTAAAAAAACATATGAAAGCTGTTTTGGATACCATGCAACTAGTCAATGAGTGCTACATTGCTGTTAAACTACAGCCAGAGAAGCATTTAAGACAACAATGTTAAGAAACTATATAATTGTTACAAATAACTGTTCTAATACAATAATTGTGAAACATACCCCTTGGCTAAAGTGGGAAAATTCAGGCAGATTCTCATACGCAGTTCTACTATCTAAGAGGGGAATAAAAGGCAGCAAGAGAATCAGCCAGGAAGCACTGAAGCTTCCATTTCTTTGAGACACAAATAGCTTATGCTGCTGTAAAATCAGAACCCAGAGATCTGGCCACAAAAACCCAAAGGCCTACCAAGCTGTTGGCACAAGTAGTTTTCACCAGCCAGCTCAGCACCGTGGTCTTGCCTCTTCCAGAGAAGAGAAAACCTCCCAAAGTGGCAGTGTTGTGGCAAGAGGAATTGCTATACAAGGGTCATTCAAGATCCCAACAGCACTGGAATATGTACTTGCTAATATCCTATCAGCCAACACAGCCCTTACTTGTTGCCAGGTCAAAGAGTGATACACAATGCCATGGAATTCTACAGCTGAGGCTCTGAATGCCCACATTAGAAACTCACATGAGGGTCAGTGTTGCCAGAGGCAAGTTTGTGCAGATCCAGCAGACTCTGGTTCACATCCTTCTCCATCTGCAGAGCTCTCTGCATTGCCTCCAGACCATTGCCCCACTCATCCTGCTCTGGCTTCTGGAGGGAGGGAAGAGGCAGATGCTTCAACAGATTGGAAAATCCAGAGGGAAGAGGGATGCAAGGATGAAATAACATGCCATAGTAGTCACTGCATTAATCCAATTGTTCCAAACATTTAGTGCCATAAGCTCCAGTGAAGCTAAATAGGTATAATGAAATGCAACCTTGATGTCCTGCAGGAGGACTCGGCCTCCACGTTTATTCTGGAATGCCATCAGTTTCTCAGCATGTTTCCGTTCCTCGTGGGACTGCTCCTTGAAGAACTCAGCAAAGTGACGCAGGGCAACATCATCCCGGTCAAAGTAAGAGAACTGCAAACAGAGGGAGGAGAAAGAGAGTGAGGTCAGGCATCATCTATGGATGATTGGAAGATAATACCAGTGGCTAAGTTACCTGCTATCAAATACTCTGCTTCCAATTAAGCAGCTCATGTTTTAGCCAGGCAATTGTTATTATTGTTGGCAGTTTTTATTAACTGCCTAAGCAAGTGTACATGATTCAACTAAAGATGAAATGGTGGCAATGTTGGAGTTAATGTCAACTGTTCCCAATAATGTTATCAGAACAGGAATGTTTCCTTTCTAAGGAGATGCTGGGATCTTTTCCCATGCAAAGTAGGAGGTTGAGGCTTGGCCTTGAAAATGTAAGGCAGAAGCATAGATAACGTGCATAGTTGACATCCTTCCCCCACCAAAACAGTAGTGAATCCAAAACTAGAGGGTCTCGTTTGGTTTAGGAAATGCAGTTGGCAATGAGCAGTTTGGGTTGAAGGGTCTGTTTTGTGATGGATGACTGTCAGACTAACATTCACTTTAGGCAGAAAGTTGAACTGCTGATGCTGGAGGCTGAGAGAACAAGGTGTGGAGCTGGAGGAACAGAGCAGGCGAGGCAGCATCAGAGGAGCAGGAAAGCTAAGGTTTTGGGTCTGGACCCCTCTTCAAAACTCTTCACTTGTGTGGCAGAGAACAAATCTCCCACATTCAACACTATGGGTTAAATCAGTGAGAACAGCAGGGCAGGACAGTCAGAACACTGATCAGAACCAACACAAGCCTAACTGTAAAATTGGGGTTGTTTCAAGTTGACCAGGTTTATGCATCATACTGCTTCTTCAGTTACAAGGAAGCAAGCTTACTAGAAGCTAGTTCCTGGGATTTGGGTGAGCACACCCCAAGACAACCAGCAGGAACAGTGTCATAATAATTCAACGAGTGTTACAACAATATCTTAAAGCCAACTGAAACCTACAGGAATTCTACATCAATGTAGTGCTGCCCAATTATTTTTGGAAAAATTGGGACTGATCTCTCCAAGGACATCAGGTAGCTGTTCTCTCAAAAACAGAGTGCAGCCTGGATTGATTGGATAAGGACAGACTGTTCCACTCAAGTGGGCACACATTTAAAGTCATATGGCCAAAGGAACAAGGGCCAAATGAGAAAACATTTCCTGCAGCAGTTAGGGTATGGAATACACTTGCCACACATGTTGGGAGCACATTCAGGAGGGCAGCAGATTTGTATTGAAATGGTCCTTTACAAGGTCTGGGTAATGAAAAGCAATAGATCAGGTCTAGGCAATGCTTCTTGAAGCAGTCAGTGCAATATACGTGGCTGAATAGCCTGTGTCTGTACAGGCAGGGAGATGTTCAATTTCAGTGACCTTTACAACTTCCTGCTTCTGTTGAAAGATTGAGATATTTAGTGTCAATAAGCTGGGATCTGCAGTACTATCCTTTCACCAGTGAAAAATTGAAGGACTGATACCACTATACAAATCCGAGAGAGTGTAAACAACAGAACAAGCCACCTTCTTCCAGTCAGAGGGGGCTCACTATTCCAAGAGTGTCTTACATTGGAACCAATCCTAAATCTTCAGGGAACCTCAGGTAATGTTAGAAGCTGGCAGTCGATCACATTATCAAAGCTTCGTGTTTGATCTCAATGAATTGACACATGGAAGCAAAATAAAGTCAAGTAAAGT
>NW_025968518.1:1636-6784 GCF_021869965.1 Rhincodon typus | reverse complement strand
AAACAGACAGCTGTGAAACACAGGGGTATAGACATCACTGACATATTACCCACACCTCATTGCTCTTGGTTTGGGGAGGAGTGGAATGGGGTGGGTCAGGGGAAGGTTGTGCACAAAAGGTGGGGGCCAGCTAGTAAGGGTGACAAGTAAGGAGAAAGAGTGAACCCTCAGTACTACTCGGCTCACCATGGAGAGGTAAACATAGGAGGAACAGAGTTCCAGGTTGATCTGCTTGTTAACAGCATCCTCACAGTCCTTGTGGTAGTTCTGATGCACTTGGGAGGCCATCTTCACTATTCCTGCTTACTATCTCCAAGACAACTCAAAAACTAAGCATCACCCCCACAAGTTCTTGTATTTATACTCCTGAGACATCCTGCACTCAACCACTGAATGACATCACCAATCATTACTGACAATTCCTGACAACCAATCAGGAATAGCACATCAACCGAGGCACCAATGAAAAGGGAGGGGGATGGGGACAATGCTGAAACCTAGAGCCAATCAGAGATTTAGAATACTGAGAGATTTGGGTAATGAGCATTGATGATGCAAGTGCTTTTGGAGTGATAGTTCCTCAACACAGGCCAATCTAGCTGGTCAATTGTAAATGGATATGTGGTGTGTTTGTGTCCATATCTCTGGATCTGAAGACTCTGGTGTCAGGTCCCACTGTCTCCTCAACAGGTTGCTCAGAAAGTATTTATCCTGGGACAGGAAATGAAGTGATTAAAAATGTTACCTTTAGTGAAGCACTTTTCCCCCATCTGACCAAAACTGGTTATTTTGCCTCAAGTGTTTCATTGATACCCCAAGTGTTTGCAACTAGTTTTATTCTAGAAGATTTAAAGGGGACCTGAGGGGCAGTTTTTTCACACAGAGGGTGGTGCGTGTATGGTATGACCTATAAGTGATTGAGGCTGGTACAACATTTAAAAGCAATTTGGACAGGTACATGAATAGGAAGCGCTTAGAGGGTATGAAAATACAATGGCTTCAAGAGGTGTATTTTGACTTTAGTTTAAATGAAAAAAGTTTGAGACAGAGGTGGTGAGTAGTCAGCTCAAAGCCAATAAAGTGAAGAGCTTGTGAGGCGTTGAGGTTTTTATTGAAGTTTGAACAATAGAAGGAACCTGAATTGTGGAGAGTGGGCGTGGGCCAGGGGGGAGTTGCGGGACGGGGTGGGGGGAAGTGGATGAGTCAACTCGCACAGAACCAGGATTTTTACTTTCAGCTTTCAGCAGTTGCTGAGGTTTTCGAGCTGGCCATGGGAGCTCTTATTCCTCTCTCTGTTACAGCTACAAGCTGGGAGTTCTCCTCCGGCTGTTAGAATTGCATGTGAGAGAATCTATTTTACCGGACTGACCTATCCCCTTCCTAACTCCCTACGTACACTCACCTTTCCTGGCTCCATCCCCGCCTCTTTGACCTGTTTGTTTCCTCTCCACCTATCCTCTCCTCTATCCGTCTTCTATCCGCCTCCCACTCTCTCCCTATTTATTTCAAAACCCCCTTCCCCTCCCCCTTTTCTGATGAAGGGTCTAGGCCCGAAACGTCAGCCTCTCTGCTCCTATGATGCTGCTTGGCCTGCTGTGTTCATCCAGCCCTGCACCTTGTTGTCTCGGATTCTCCAGCATCTGCAGTTCCTACTATCTCTGATTCTATTTTACTGAATCTGCCTTTGCCGTGGGTGTTTTTATAGTATTTCATTATGTTGGAACAATTAATTAGTCATAGTTAATGTATCTACTATTTTGTTCAGCATTTTGATAAGTAAGCCAATACTTTCCTTTTTGTTTTGTCTGTATTTCAACTGCACTGTAAAATAAAGTATGCTTTGCTTAAAGTTAATAGTTTGATCAATTGAATTTCACCTGGAACACAATGCCTTAAACTTACCTTTAAGATAAGAAAAATTTACGGTCTAAGTGTATTTGGAGAGGTTTTGGTCTGGTCCTTAACAAGAGATACGAGCTAAATTCATGCAAATGAGAGTAGGTCAGTTTGATATACCTTGTTAGCATGGATGAGTTGGACCGAAGGGTATGTTTCTGTGCTGTTTCACACTGTACCTCTAAGCAGCGCGGTCCTGGAATAAGTGATGAAATGTGTTCCTTTGGATTTAAGTTCGGGTTTGATGGGCCAGATGGGAGAGCCTGTGATTGACATCAGGAACTACCAATCACCATCCATGCACAGCCCTCTTGGGACAGACCCCACCAATGGATGCAGTTGACTCGCCCAAACAGAAAATGGATCTGGAGATTGACAGATGTCCTGATCAAAATGGATCTGAGATGCAGGGGATGTCCATTAGTCACAAAGGGCTTTGTCCAAACTAATGGACATCACATGGTCACTCATTAGTCACCAGAGACTTTGATGAATATCTGTGGTGACTGGCTCTGTGGGAATAGGTGGCGTTCCTGGCTTACTCCCTGGTTGTCTGTGTAACATAAACCACAGATACTCATGTTCTTCTCGAGTCCATATCCAAATAAATACACTGCGGGAAATTTATAATACAATGTTGAAGTACACACTTACTTGTTAATAGAGCATTTCTGAGAGATAGCCAGATACCCTGCAAAATTTCAGTCTCATGTTTTTGCAGAGAATACCTGTGCAGTTGCAAATTTCAGAATATGTGGGCAGCAAAAGTTAAAGAAATTGAGACACCTTTGTAGGTCATTTCCATCTGGTAAAGGCATCTTATGTACATGTTTTATTTTGGTAGGAGGAAGTCCAATGCCATCTGATGATTAGACTCAACCAATTAAATTGAGATGGCTGAAATTTATTTGATCTTTTGTAGAGTTGAAAACAAGACCATAATTCCTTGCTACTGCCATGAGTTGAAGATTTGTGTTTTGCTCAAGTGTACTTCTGAGAATGGTCTCTACAGGATGTAGATATCTTGGCAGGTTCTCAAAGACGCTGTCCTTTTGTTGTTGGAATCTATCTTCGCTGACGTACTGTTCCAAGCCCCTCTGGTATTGTTTCTTCCTTGGCCCTTTTTCACGTGAGGTTACAATTTGGGCTTCCCTGGACTATTGGACTTCCTACAGATTTGAACCCAGTCTGCTCACATAGAACACAACTTGGATGTATCTTGAAAGAATGGACAGTGCTTTGCAGGGTGAGATGGGCCACATCTGATTCAAGGATTGGAATAGTTGTTCCATTGTCAAGCACTGGCAGATGCTACTGGCTTGTAGTCATTGTTTTGAACTTGCTTCCTTTCCCCAGCTGGGCATCAATTCTTTGTGTTTGTTCAGAAGGGTCCTTTACAAGGAAATGATGGATGTACAGATAACACGGAGTTCATCATCTTTCCACATAAGTTGGCTTCAGTGAATTCACTTTTCATACCTTCCCTTCAACATCAACCTGTGAATCGATCAAACATTTCCCCTGGCTGTTGGCAGTATGACATGAGCTCAAGCTGTGTCTCCCACAATTGAGCATCTGAAATCTGAATGTCATCAGAACCCTTGCCATCATCAGAAATGCCAGAGGATATTATTCTTCTAAACTCTGCAGTACCCGATGCATAACGAGTTTTGCTCCCTGCCATTCCTGCTCAGGTAGTAGCTGGTTTTTAAAAGAAAAAAGTTCTGTTTTACAAGACCTGATCCTGACCCAGTGTCAGGGGCCTACTAATCCTTAGTTATGTTTTTGTTTTGTAAATTGTCTGTCACTGATCTTTGACCAGCTGCCCTTTAAGGTGGGGTTTAGTGCCTGCAGGTGACAGGCATGTGGAAAAAGGGTGTTTCTTTTGAAAAGTTCATATTCCCCTCCTTTAGTCCTTGAACTTGACAAAGCACATGCAATGTTGGGCTCAGCCACAAGCTTGTTAGAATAAACCCTCTGATGCACTCAATACCTCAGTTGGACTAATTGTCAGTATGGAGACTGACTATTTGGTCCAATTCACCTGTGCCCACTAGATATATAAAACTGGTCTGGTCCCATTCACAAGCATTTGCCCATGTTCCTCTGAACGCTTCCAATTCATATTCCCAACCGAGTACCATCTCTTATGCTGTAGCTGTACCAGCCCCCACCAGCTCATTCCAGATACACCAGCCTGTGTGGGAAAGTTGCCCCAGGGTCCCTTTTAACCCTCTTCTCACCTTTCAACTATGATCTCTGCTTTCTTCAAGCCTGGGAAGAAAGGCCTTGACTATTTATTCCGTCCACATCCCTCATGATTTTAAATCTAATGTCTCCTCTCGGCTTCTGACACTCAAATGAGGCTAGCCCCAGTTTCCTCAGTCTCCTTGCTGATCTTTTTCCTGAACCTTTAGCAGGAAATCCAGCATTGAATGCAGTATTCCAAAAGTGACCTCACCACTGCCGTACACAGCTGTAGAATGGCATCCCAAATCCTACACTCCAGGCACTGACCAATGTAGGGAAGCATCCCAAATGTTTTCTTCCCCACCCTGTCCACATCTTCAAGGAACTTAGTACCTGCACCCTAGGCCTTCATTTGCCAGTGCTCCCTTGGAGCCTAACAAGGACTGATCAACTTGACAAGCCAATGAAATTCCATCGCACCCTGATTTGAGACTTGCTCTCACCAAATACGCACACTTAGCATGTATTATTTGCTTAGCTCTTGGTGGTGCAGTGGGAGCATCTCTACCCCTTGTCTGGGAGGGATGGGTTCAAGTCCCAGCTGCTCCATTAGAGTGTAATACTGAACAGTTTGATAAAGCAAACAGACAAATGTTGAAAGCAAAGTTCCATAGGCACAACCTTAGTTATTCTATTCAAACCCAGAAGTGCCTGATTTGACTGTTATGTTTAGTTCACTGGAATCTGTTTTCCCAATAACCCTTAGGCTTCCAACCTTCTGGTCAGTTGGTCCTTTTGCCAAGAAGGCAGGGTCTATGAGCCATTCTTGACCCTTCACTGTTCTGGGGTCAGTGCTAATTCCTTCCCTCAAAGGATATTGTGGGTCATACTACACAAGATGGTCAGGTGGTTCAAGGCAGCAGCTCACCATCTCAAAGGCAACTAGTTCCAGGCAATTGTCTGGTCCAATCATTGAAACCCGCAGCCCAGTGGGGAAAGTGTTCCCATCAGCAAGAACAGAACCAAACAGGATCAAGCTACAGCACAGCTCACAGCAAGAAT
>NW_025968518.1:0-855 GCF_021869965.1 Rhincodon typus | reverse complement strand
AACAGAACCAAACAGGATCAAGCTACAGCACAGCTCACAGCAAGAATTAATCCAGAAAGGGAGGCAAGACAGTCCAATATGGAGCAGTTTATTTACACTTGGTACAGGACAATGAGCTGCTTCTACAAAAGGAGAAGTGTCTACAGGTCTCCCATTTAGACACATGACAACAAGCTTGCTCCCTGCATTCAGTTCAGTCACTCTCCCCCAGGGTGAGCCTGTCAAACAGGTACTCTCCCATGCCATTGTCAGGGGCTCCCAGTCTCTTCAGGTTGGTGATGTGATCTCCCAGCTTCTTGATCATCTTCACTTGCTCATCCAAGTAATGCCTCTCCAGGAAGTCACACAGCTGACCAAAAAAAAAGGGAGAGAAAAGGAATTTAGACAACACGACCAGTTTCCCTTGACAGCTTGACCTTTCATCCTGCGAACTGTATCAATAACAGTTGATCTTGATGCAGTTCTAGTGCAGAACATTGAGTAGAACCACAAAACCCTTCCCCAATATTTTAAGGTAGCCCAGAGCCAGACTTTGTTTTAAAAAAGACAAGTTGAAGCCTGTCTTGGATAAAATGCAACAGGTCAACAGAAATGCGACATTGCTGTTGTTCAACTGCAGCCAAAGAGAAATTTAAGACAATGTTTAGAAATAGATAATTATTGATACTAATACTGTTCCAATACAATAATCCCAAACATACCCCTTGGTAAAAGTGGGAAAATTCAGACAGATTCCCATATGCAGTCCTATCTTGGAGGGGAAAATAGCCAGGAAACAGTGAAGCTTCCATTTCTTTGAGACACCAATAGCTTCTGATGTTGCTATAAAAATCAGAACCCAGAGATGGTTATGAG